>NW_028270158.1:29247523-29392523 GCF_037043375.1 Chiloscyllium plagiosum | reverse complement strand
GTGTAGGTCCATCTACAGTGCTACTGGAAAAGGAATGAATGGCCAAAGGGCACTCCCCCCAGCCTCCAGATGCTGGGGGACTAATACAGACCCACCATCAGGGTCAGACCCACTGCCCACCATCAGGGTCAAACACACAGCCCACTGGCAGGGTCAGACTCACCGCCCACCATTAGGGTCAGACTCACCGCCCACCATCAGGGTCAGACTCACCGCCCAACATCAGGGTCAGACTTACAGTCCTCAATCAGGGTCAGACTCACAGCCCTCCATCAGGGTCAGATTCACTGTCCACCATCAGGGTCAGACTCAGCGCCCTCCATCAGGGTCAGATTCAGCGTCCTCCATCAGGGTCAGACTCAGCGCCCACCATCAGGGTCAGATTCACTGCCCACCATCAGGGTCAGACTCACAGCCCACCATCAGGGTCAGACTCACCGTCCACCATCAGGGTCAGACTCACTGCCATCAGGGTCAGATTCATTGCCCTCTATCAGGGTCAGACTCACCGCCCTCCGTCACGGTCAGACTCACCGCCCACCATCAGGGTCAGACTCACCGCCCACCATCAGGGCCAGACTCACCGCCCTCCATCAGGGGCAGACTCATAGCCCACCATCAGGGTCAGACTCACCGGCCACCATCAGGGTCAGACTCACCGCCCTCCATCAGGGCCAGACTCACTTGCCACCATCAGGGGCAGACTCATAGCCCACCATCAGGGTCAGACTCACTGGCCACCATCAGGGTCAGATTCACTGCCCACCATCAGGGTCAGACTCACCACCCACCGGCAGGGTCAGACTCTCAGCCCACCATCAGGGTCAGACACACAGCCCACCATCAGGGTCGGATTGACTGCCCACCGGCAGGGTCAGATTCACCGCCCACAATCAGGGACACCATCAGGGTCCCATCAGGGTCAGACTCACAGCCCTCCAACAAGGTCAGACTCATGGCCCAGCAGGGTCAGATTCAGCACCCTCCATCAGGGTCAGACACATGCCCCAGCAGGGTCAGACCACACCCTAGTAGGGTCAGACCGACCGCCCTCCATCAGGGCAGGACTCAGCGCACTCCATCAGGGTCAGATTCACTACCCACCATCAGGGTCAGATTCACTGCCCACCATCAGGGTCAGACGCACCGCCCACCATCAGGGTCAGACTCACTGCCATCAGGATCAGACTCACCGCCCTCCATCAGGGTCAGATTCACTACCCACCATCAGGGTCAGATTCACTGCCCACCATCAGGGTCAGACTCACCGCTCTCCATCAGGGTCAGACTCACTGCCCACCATCAGGGTCAGATGCACCGCCCACCATCAGGGTCAGACTCACTGCCATCAGGATCAGACTCACCGCCCTCCATCAGGGTCAGATTCACTCCCCACCATCAGGATCAGATTCACTGCCCACCATCAGGGTCAGACTCACCGCTCTCCATCAGGGGCAGACTCACCGCCCTCCATCAGGGGCAGACACACCGGCCACCATCAGGGGCAGACACACCGGCCACCATCAGGGGCAGACACACCGGCCACCATCAGGGCCAGACTCACCGCCCACCATCAGGGCCAGACTCACCGGCCACCATCAGGGTCAGACTCACTTGCCACCATCAGGGGCAGACTCATAGCCCACCATCAGGGGCAGACTCATAGCCCACCATCAGGGGCAGACTCACCGCCCACCATCAGGGCCAGACTCACCGCCCACCATCAGGGCCAGACTCACCGCCCTCCATCAGGGTCAGACTCACCACCCTCTATCAGGGTCAGACTCACCGCCCACCATCAGGGTCAGACTCACCGCCCACCATCAGGGTCAGACTCACCGCCCACCATCAGGGTCAGACTCACCGCCCACCATCAGGGTCAGACTCACAGCCCTCCATCAGGGCCAGACTCACTTGCCACCATCAGGGGCAGACTCATAGCCCACCATCAGGGTCAGACTCACCGGCCACCATCAGGGTCAGATTCACTGCCCACCATCAGGGTCAGACTCACCACCCACCGGCAGGGTCAGACTCACCACCCACCGGCAGGGTCAGACTCTCAGCCCTCCATCAGGGTCAGACACACAGCCCACCATCAGGGTCGGATTGACTGCCCACCGGCAGGGTCAGATTCACCGCCCACAAGCAGGGACACCATCAGGGTCCCATCAGGGTCAGACTCACAGCCCTCCAACAAGGTCAGACTCATGGCCCAGCAGGGTCAGATTCAGCACCCTCCATCAGGGTCAGACACATGCCCCAGCAGGGTCAGACTCACACCCGAGTAGGGTCAGACTCACCGCCCTCCATCAGGGTCAGACTCACCGCCCACCATCAGGGCCAGACTCACCGCCCACCATCAGGGCCAGACTCACCGGCCTCCATCAGGGCCAGACTCACCGGCCACCATCAGGGTCAGACTCACCGGCCACCATCAGGGTCAGACTCACCGGCCACCATCAGGGTCAGACTCACCGCCCTCCATCAGGGTCAGACTCACCGCCCTCCATCAGGGTCAGACTCACCGCCCTCCATCAGGGTCAGACTCACCACCCTCCATCAGGGTCAGACTCACCACCCTCCATCAGGGTCAGACTCACCACCCTCCATCAGGGTCAGACTCACTGCTCTCCAGCAGGGCCAGACTCACCGCCAACCATCAGGGTCAGACTCACTGTCCACCATCAGGGTCAGACTCACTACCATCAGGATCAGACTCACCGGCCTCCATCAGGGTCAGATTTACAGCCCTCCATCAGGATCAGACTCACCGCTCCCCATCAGGGTCAGACTCACCATCAGGGTCAGACTCACCGGCCTCCATCAGGGTCAGACTCACCGGCCTCCATCAGGGGCAGACTCACCGGCCACTATCAGGGGCAGACTCACCGGCCACTATCAGGGGCAGACTCACTGCCCACCATCAGGGTCAAACTCACCGCCCACCATCAGGGTCAGATTCACCGCTCCCCATCAGGGTCAGACTCACCGGCCTCCATCAGGGGCAGACTCACTGGCCTCCATCAGGGGCAGACTCACCGGCCACCACAAGGCCAGACTCACCGGCCACCATCAGGGTCAGATTCACTGTCCACCATCATGGTCAGACTCAGCGCTCCCCATCAGGGGCAGACTCACCGGCCTCCATCAGGGGCAGACTCACCGGCCTCCATCAGGGGCAGACTCACCGGCCTCCATCAGGGGCAGACTCACCGGCCACCACAGGGCCAGACTCACCGGCCTCCATCAGGGGCAGACTCACCGGCCTCCACAGGGCCAGACTCACCGGCCACCATCAGGGTCAGATTCACTGTCCACCATCAGGGTCAGACTCAGCGCCCTCCATCAGGGTCAGATTCACTGCCCACCATCAGGGTCAGACTCACCGCCCACCGGCAGGATCAGACTCAAAGCCCTCCATCAGGGTCAGACTCACCCCCCACCATCAGGGTCAGACTCACCGCCCACCATCAGGGTCAGACTCACTGCAATCAGGGTCAGATTCACCGCCCACCATCAGGGCCAGACTCACCGCCCACCATCAGGGGCAGACTCATAGCCCACCATCAGGGTCAGACTCACTGCCCACCATCAGGGTCAGACTCACTGCCCACCATTAGGGTCAGACTCATAGCCCTCCATCAGGGTCAGACTCACTCCCCACCATCAGGGTCAGACTCACCGCTCCCCATCAGGGTTAGACTCACCGCTCCCCATCAGGGGCAGACTCACCGGCCTCCATCAGGCGCAGACTCACCGGCCTCCATCAGGGGCAGATTCACCGGCCACCACAGAGCCAGACTCACCGGCCACCATCAGGGCCAGACTCACTGTCCTCCATTAGGGCCAGACTCACCGGCCACCATCAGGGTCAGACTCACCGCCCCCCAGAGTCACTGCCCACCATCAGGGTCAGACTCACCACCCACTGGCAGGGTCAGACTCACAGCCCTCCAACAAGGTCAGACTCATGCCCCAGCAGGGTCAGACTCTGCACCCTCCATCAGGGTCAGACTCACACTCTAGTAGGGTCAGACTCACCGCCCTCTATCAGGGTCAGACTTTTTTTTTATTTCAAAAATATACTTTATTCATAAAATAATTTGATGGTCTGTACAGTTGGTCATGCCATACATATGTAAACATGTACATACAGAAATCAAACCTTATCATTTTTATACAGGTCTGTACATTTTTTGATCATATGCCCATATAATTAGCTGAGGCATCAGCAGAGCCCAAATGACTGCACGGGCCCCCTGATCTTCGTTAGGCAGGCAGATGTTACACGGTGGTCTTTCCCCACCGTGCCTTGCGGCAGCTGCCCCAAGCTTCAGCGCGTCCCTCAACACGTAGTCCTGGACCATGGAAGGTGCCAGTCTGCAACACTCAGTCGGGGTCAACTCCTTCAGCTGGAAGATCAACAGGTTTCGGACCTCCCAGAGAGCGTCCTTCACCGAGTTGATGATCCTCCAGGCACAGTTGATGTTCGTCTCGGTGTGCGTCCCGGGGAACAGACCGTAGAGCACGGAGTCCCGCGTCATGGCGCTGCTCGGGACGAACCTCGACAAACACCACTGCATTCCTCTCCAGACTTCCTCTGCATAGGCACATTCCAGAAGGAGGTGTGTGACAGTCTCATTCCCCCCCGCAGCCGCTTCGAGGGCAGCGTGCGGTGCGGCTGAGAGTCCGGGCGTGCATAAAGGATCTCACAGGCAGAGCCCTTCTCACTACCAGCCAAGCCATGTCTTGGTGCTTGTTGGAAAGTTCTGGCGATGAGGCATTCTGCCAAATGGCTTTGACAGCCTGCTCAGGGAACCGCTCGATAGGATCCGCCCTCTCCTTTTCCCGAAGGGTCTCAAGGACACTACATGCTGACCACTTCCTGATGGACTTGTGGTCAAAGGTGTTTTTCTTCATAAACTTCTCCACGAAGGACAGGTGGTACAGAACGGTCCAACTACTCGGAGCATTCCGCGGCAGCGAGGCCAGGCCCATCCTTCGCAACACCGGGGACAGGTAGAACCTCAGTACGTAGTGACACTTGGTGTTTGCGTACCAGGGATCCACGCACAGCTTGATGCAGCCACACACAAAGGTGGCCATCAGGGTGAGGGTGGCATTGGGTGTATTTTTTCCCCCGTTGCCCAGATCTTTATACAGTGAGTCCCTTCGAACCCGGTCCATCTTTGAACTCCATACAAACTGGAAGATGGCCCGGGTGACTGCAGCGGCACAGGTTCTGGGAATAGGCCAGACCTGTGCCACGTATAACAGCAATGACAGTGCCTCACACCTGATGACCAGGTTTTTTCCCGTGATGGAGAGCGACCGTAGCTTCCATCTGCCCAGTTTCTGCCTCACTTTGCTGATACGCTCCTCCCAAGACTTGGCGCACGCCCCAGCCCCTCCGAACCAAATACCCAGCACCTTCAGGTGGTCGGTCCTGACGGTGAAGGGGATCGAGGATTGGTCGGCCCAGTTCCCGAAGAGCATGGCCTCGCTCTTGCCTCGGTTTACCTTGGCCCCCGAGGCCCGTTCGAACTGGTCACAAATGCACATGAGTCTGCGCACGGACAGCGGATCCGAGCAGAAAACGGTGACGTCATCCATGTACAGGGAGGCCTTAACCTGCTCATGGATTCGCTCATGGTACCTGCCAGAAGCATACTGACATACACCTCCAGCAGGTCCTGGCCAATCAAGTCCCACAGAGCAGAATAGAGCTCGACCGGTAAGCCGTCGCTTCCGGGAGTTTTCTCAGAGCCCTCCATCAGGGTCAGATACATAGCCCACCATCAGGGTCAGACTCACTGCCCACCATCAGGGTCAGACTCTCAGCCCACCATCAGGGTCAGACTCAAAGCCCTCCATCAGGGTCAGACTCAAAGCCCTCCATCAGGGTCAGACTCACTGCCCTCCACCCACCATCAGGGTCAGACTCACAGCCCACCATCAGGGTCAGACTCACCATACTCCATCAGGGTCAGACTCACCGCCCACCATCAGGGTCAGACTCACCGCCCACCATCAGGGTCAAACTCAAAGCCCTCCAGAGTCAGACTCACCGTCCACCATCAGCGTCAGACTCACCGCCCTCCATCAGGGTCAGACTCACCGCCCTCCATCAGGGTCAGACTCACTGTCCACCATTAGGGTCAGACTCACCGCCCTCCATCAGGGTCAGACTCACCGCCCTCCATCAGGGTCAGACTCACTGTCCACCATCAGGGTCAGACTCACCGCTCTCCATCAGGGTCAGACTCACCATCCACCGGCAGGGTCAGACTCACACCCAGCAGGGTTAGACTTACACCCCATCAGGGTCAGACTCACACCCCAGCAGGGTCAGACTCACAGCCTGCCAGTGCAGCAATGGAAGTGAGAGTGTATCTCTTCTAGCAACTTTCACAAATATTTAAATAGAAATGGCCACAGGCTTACAGTTGACCTAATAGTGTGAGTTGGTCTTCCGCCAAAGAGGAAGAACGTTGATGGGTTGTGTCAGGATTGCTGCTCTGACTTTTACTTAGTTCTGTTCAAGAAACTCAAAAGGGTTCAGAAAAGATTTATAAGGATGTTGCCAGGTTTGGCGTATTTGAGCCAAAGGGAGAGGCTGAACAGGCTGGGGCTGTTTTCCCTGGAGCCTCGGAGACTGAGAGATGACTTTACAGGTGGAATGAGATTGGTTTGGGATATCTGGTCGGCATGGACAGGTTGGACAGAAGGGTCTGTTTCCATGCTGGACAGCTGTATGACTCTATGACGCTACTCTCCACAGGGTAACTTGTGTATATCATTGTTTCCAAGCAGGTGAGGGGTCTTCAAAATTTGCCTGAGATGCTGGTCCCCTCCTCGTGAGCCATCTTTAGACAACAGTGGTGGATGCCGAACCTGACATTAAATTCCCAATCCATGGTTTACAAAGACCTTTGAATTCTCTTAACAGGCTACCGACAACCAATACTGGGGTAAAACTCCTCCTCTTAATGTTCTACAAAGTGCACGTGGACACAAATCTATCTTCAAATCTATACACCACAAGCAGTTATACAGAAATAAAAACATACAAAAAACCTCAGCAGAAAGCCAACTCAAAAATGAAAGAGTACAACTGGACAGCTGATGTTAATGTTAAAATTACTTTGTAGAGTGGCAGAGATGTCAGAAAATGTTAAACAAAAGCAAATCCATGGCTTCCCTATCCCCACCCCAGTCCCTCCAAAGTTACATTTTATCACACCTATGTACCTTTCAAAGCACTTAGTGACCAATAAAGTTGAAGAGTATCACTGTTGCCATGTCAGGAACACAGGAGCAAATATCTGCACAGCAATGTGGTAGTCACTGGATAATCTGTGTGTGTGGTGATGTTTGAGGGATAAACATTGGCTAAGCACCAGGAATATCTCCATTGCAACTCTTCAAAATAGCTCTTTGGGATCTTTTCCATCGAATCAGCCATTACTTGTGGCTCAAGGAGGATTTGGAGAAGAATGGCTCTGACTTTCAGTTCAAATTTCTGCAAGAAACTGTAGTCTACATGTTTTTTTAAGAAGTTGACAATTTGAACTGAGAGGCTGCCGAAGTTAAACAGGAACTTAAAGAAGCATGTGGTTGGACAGCTGTGAAGGCTGCAGTTGTACCTCATCTCGCGAGTAAGTTGCTCTGCAGTGGGTTGGCGCACTGGTTAGTTAGATCAAAAAGTTTGCGGTGACCATTTATTTTTAGGCTAAAACCAGACTTCATTTTGAACTTGAATGAACATAAACATCATATAAAAGGCCACCTAAAGCTAAGCGGTTGCAAGGACCCATTAAGTCAGGGCATTATCCAAAAGCTAATGTCAGAGAGGAGGCTAAGCTCAGTTAGGAATCCCAGTACACAATGCTCTTTCAGCTGCTGGCTATGAAACAGTCACAAGAACAGTTCTTCCCCACAGTCTGTCGAGATGCAGCAGACTAGCTTCGTAATGGAACCTTCCATTCACAAATTCTTAAACTGTGGGGTCAGGAACAAGAAGTCTAGTGAGGCCTCTCAAAGCTGGGAACATCTCACTCCATCGTTAATGCTCCTACTGAGCAGTAAGGCAGGTTTGCCTCTGGGCGCCTTATTCAGGCACAGCCCACTTCATTAATATTCAGTTTTCCATTTTAGCAAACAGATCGAAAAACCTAGACGTCGGCAAATATGGAAACCAGACCAGGTACCTGGCAGCTCCAAGCTCACTGCTCACACTAAAGGACCTCCATGCTGGATATGGGATACCTACAGCTCAGGGCACATGCCATGGAATCACCCCACATCCACTAACATTGACATCCAACATGTGCCAGTCTTTAATGACCCTCATGGCTAATCTCCAATCCATTTATGGAATACTGCTGCACTTCAATGCTACGCCGGCAACTATTGTTGTATCAAGAGCATGTACACCCAGCTCACTGGCTGGACCTGGCCGCACCGCTGGGCTCTTCACTCACTGTTATAGAACGCACTCACTCGGAGCCTACCTCAATGCTCACAGCAACCCTGCCACAATTGTCTTGCCTTGTCTTTTTACAGTTTGCCCTATCAGCCAGAGATGCCAGGCTCAAATGACTTCTGTATTGCCTTGCCCTTTAATACAGGTACAAAAATAGGAAGCTTGTCACAGCAGCAGCCGTGGTCAAGTGAAAGGAAATGACAGAAATAGTCTTTCACAGGGGAGAGGTCTCAGTGCAGTGAGTCAAATGCAGCCATCGATGCCAGGCCTGGGGTTTGGACATGGCCAGTCAGCTGTTCACAGGGGTCAGAGTCAGGTGGTAAGGAGCTAAGTGTCAGCGAGCCTGTCTGGATTTTTTCTGTCCTGCTGTTTAACTGCTGGAATGAGAGAGGGACAGGTAAAACGGGAGATGAAAGGGGGCAGCACAGCTATTTCTGTTAGTGGGAGGTCTCTCACGTGAGTGAGTAGGTAGTGCAGAGTGGGTGCAGGGTTAGTGCTGATGGGGCTTGGTTGGGTGACACCAAGTGAGGGAAGATGCTGCAGACAACAGTGAGAGTAGCAGAGCCTGAGCCTTGGTGACAGGGAGGTGAACCAGCAGGGACAGAATGAGTGTGAGGTATCAGAAACAGGCTGATAGGGTGGAGAAGGTCACTCACTGCAGTGCTGAGCACTCCTTCAGACAGCTGAGACTGCACTGACCCAGGTAGCAACCTCAAACCAAGCTGGCATCACGGCCTCCTCTGCTGGCTCTGGAGGAAAAAGAGGTCCCACATCCATACCAACACAATCACCAAGACTCTGTCTGCAAAGAGGGGTGCCAATTTCCCCTTGTCTGTCATGACAGGCAAACGTCAGAGATCATGCAGGATAGCTCTAGGCTTCCAGTGCTTGTCTAGGTGCAGGATGGGCTTTTAAAGATGGCAAAGGCAGAGGCCTACCAATAAATTCCAAGTTACACCAGCAGCTCTGAAAACAACGTGCGCTAAGATGGGGCTAGAATCAGAACTGAGAGTCGCCATAGGTAGGTAGTTAATGAGGTAAATTTGGTTAGATTCAGTAAGAGAGCTCTCCAAACCTCACCTGTTCGAATCCCTCCAAGCATTTGACACAACTGGAGCTGAGACTCAAAAAAAACCTACAAGATTCAGCTCTCTGTTTGCACTCTCTGGATTATGAATGTCAGTAGTCATTCTAACCATTGTTACCTAGCCCGAGGTGCCCTCGAGAAAGACGGTAATGGACATTTGTCTTGAACTGCTGAGGTTTGTAAGGCAATCTCAGACATCTTTGAGTACGGATTTCCAAGAATTTGGCCAACCAATGACAAAGGAATGGTAAAATGTGTGCACGTCAGAATGGTGTATGAGAGGTGATGGTGTTTCCATGCACTTCCTTCTCGTGTCCTTGCATGTGATGGGGCTGCTGTTTTGTTTTGAAAATTAGTGATAAAGATGACTTGGCACATTGACACATCAACAATTGTGATACTGTGGGGCATATTTAATTTATGAAGTTCAACTCCAGGGATGGGTGAATTCTTGCATTCTCAGCGTGTCAGGATTCACATGACTATTTTTGATGCACAAATACAGGCTCACCTCCCTTCACAAAATGAGAGGAATACTGAACATCAGCGTTCAAACAGCCTCAAGAGATCTGCCAAAAACTGGTAACTATGACATGGAGCTGTTGGTGCTGGACAAAACCAGAAGCCACAACGACACCAGGCTACAGTCCGACAGGTTTAGTTGAAATCATAAGCTTTCAGAATGTAGGTGAAGTCACCTAACAAAGGGGCTATGCTCCAAATGCTGGCAGAGTAGGTTAAAAAAAAAACAACCTGCAAAACAACCTACAACCAAAAATTGTCAGCTTACTACGTGGAAGAAATATTCATATATTTCCGAATGAAATTTACCAAACTAAATAGTGTCCGAAAGTAACTCACTCTTTGGAGCACTCTGAACTGTGGAGACTAGATTAAAAGGTGTTTAATAATATTAAAGAAATTTGTGTCTCAGTATAAATTCAAGCTGACAGAGAGTGTCACAGTAAAGTCCAGCTAATACTGAAGGAGCTGAAGGTACAGTTTCGGGTTAATCAATAGTTTGTCAGAGCTTTGAATTAAGTATTAAATATCAATGTGAGAATTTGAATGGTTGCTCAAATTTGGCAATATCTTTTACATAATTAAGTAATACAAAAAAAATCAGGGTAACCAATTTTAACACAGATAATGAATTGCTGTATTTTGGAGCTCTGCAGAATTTCTGATCTGGAAAGGGGAGCTTCACGAGCAGAACAGTTCTTATCCTTATTGCATGCAGAAAGAAACCAATAAGATTCCAGGGCTCAATACTGAGTTTAACCTCAGATTGTGAACCCATTTCTTCCCTTTCTTTTAGCTTTGCTTGTCACCATGTCCTCTTTCTGTTCCCCTCCCCCACTCCAGAGGAACTGCCTGTTCTTTCCAGTCTGGCAGTTAGACACACCATTGTTCTGCCATTCTCACATTCCGATCACTTAATCTGCACTACCAACTTCCCTTCTTCCCCAGCACTCCAACTCCACCACACCACTGCGTAAACGCTGCCCCCTCCACACTTCACGTCAGCTCTAATGAAGAGCCATCTAGCCTTTTGATGAGATTAGAATCCCTACAGTGTGGAAACAGGTCGTTTGGCCCAACGAGTAAACAACAACCCTCCGAAGAGTTACCAACCAGACCCATTTCCCTCTGACTAATGCACCTAACACTATGGGGCAATTTAGCATGGCCAATTCGCCTGACCTGCACGTCTTTGGACTGTGGGAGGAAACCAGAGCACCCGGAGGAAACCGACGCAGACACGGGGAGAATGTGCAAACTCCACACAGACAGTCGCCTGAGACGGGAATCAAACCCGGGTCCCTGGTGCTGTGAGGCAGCAGTGCTAACCACTGAGTCACCGTACCGCCCACAGACTTGAAATGTTAGCTTCCTCTCTCTCCATGGATGCTGACTGACCTGCTATGATCTCCAGCATTTGTTGTTTTCAAGATGAGATTCCATTTCCCCAATCCTGCTATGGTTGCCTCTCTTACTGATCACAGTGTAGTGCTGAGGGCCTAACATCCAGCAAGTACAGCCTCAACCAACATACAATAGCCAAGGAGAAATACAGAGTAAAAAAAAAATCCAACTATTTCCCAGCTGAACGTGAGGAGTAAAATACAATCGACTGGGTCACAGAAATTTCTTCCAACAAGTTAGGTTTGCAGTGTCGGCATTCTAATCAACAAAGTGGGAAAAATGTGTGGTATTCTCTTCAGAATAACTGCCTGCATTCCTTCCAGTTAACAAATTTACATGCTACAGTATCTAAATGCAGATTTCTAAGCTAATTATTTCTAACAATGGCCTTGGAAGGGTTAGAAATCAAAGAAAATGAAATTGGACATATCAAGATGCACTTCCTGACAGTGAAAGTTAACAGAGCACTGGAGGAAGCTGACATCAGCTCTCTGTTACTCTGTCCAACCACAAAGACATAAAAAAAGGCAGAGGTCAGTGTGCCCAAAAATAGGCATTGTACGTAGTAGGAACATGACTGGATTCCTGCAACTTCCTCTTACACTATCGTTATCATTGTTGCACACAGCATTAGAGAATTGTTTCACTGAGGTTTTAGGTGAGAAGAACCGAAAAGCAAAAAGAAATGCAACAATTCTGAAAAACAGGCATCCACCAAGTAATGCAAGTCACTATATATCGTGTCCTATTTAATTACTGATCTCACTGTGGAAGACATCAAAAGTAGGTGTTAAATCAGAGGCACAGTCAGCTGTCTCCCAGATCTTCATACCTTGCTTCACATCAGCATTGGCAGAGATTGTCAGTCTTTACCCATTTACCTGCTGTTAGTCCAAAGCCTGAGGAGGTGAGGAAATAAGCATCTGGAGAATAAACAGTAGGTACTATCATTTGATTTATGTTTATGTTTTTCCATTGTATAAGAGCAGGTATTGCGTTGTCCTTCAATCATAAAATCAGGAGAGTCAAAAATTAATAACAACAAGGGCAGCAGGGTCGAGATGAATAGAGGTGGTTATGTGGAGTGGAATGCTACATTATTTGTCATTATGTAACATTGCCAGCTAATTCTTTACAAAGTGGCAGCAAACAGCTTTCTGCTGCACCACAAATGAGATTCAGTGTTTGAAAGGGTTAGACTTCCACCCACACTGCCTCATGTATTCGCCTCTCACTCAGCACCCAGATGCAATTAACACGCCTACTAAATTCTAATCGATCAAACCAACAGTGAAGCGTGATTGTTCAATTACTTTTTTAGCCTCCCCCCATCCTCCTTATTGTCCTTTGACATTTGATTTTTCTTCCACCTCTGATTTTGCACATTTAAATCAACCACTCCACTTCTCTTGCTCCACATTCTGAGAAAATGCTGACTGGATGTTTTTTTTCTTTTAGTCAGTCTATCTTGAAGTTAGGTAATTCTTTCAAACTTTCTGCATTTCCCCCTACCCTTCACAGGATGCATTACATAGTTCATGGAGTCGATTGAGAATGTAATCCCACCCCACCAGAGCCCAGAGAGATCCCAAAAGACAAACAGAGGTCAATAAGCACGTCACTCTAGCAGCATCGAGAGCCTTAGGTCCTGGCTGAAGCACCAGCACACAGCTAGGTGAGGCTAGGCATGGATGGTGTGAGCATTGAAAGGCAGCACAAAGTGAGCATCCGCTAAGAGACCAAGTGAGCAGCCCTGAGATGCAATCTGGTCCAACCCATGAGCTGGGTGCCTGTCCCTGAGTACACAGGGTCTCTGCTGCAGCCTCACAACTCTGGTTGCTGGTGTGCCTCACCATGGAAGTCTTTCTAAGTGTCCTGCAACTGGATTGAAGAGGTGCCATGATGGGTTGTGAGGGGTTGGCAAATGCCAGATTCCAATGTCTGTGCACAGCTGGAGGCCATGGAGCATGTCCTGTGATGTTGATGCTGAGCAACATTGAGGCTCTTTGCAGTCAGTGGTAAGTTGAAGTCACCAGGGATCCAGGTGGGTTTCCGCATTGATATGGTGTTTAACAAGTGATAATCCCTATTAATTGACAACTCACATCGCTGTTTGGCTAAAGCATAAAAGATGAAGTGAGATGCTCCTGATGACAAGATGGCCCTTGCTAGGCTTGTTGTTTGATTTTATCACGCGCTTCGCCTTAGCCCATGTCACTCAGACTCCTAAATCAAACCCCTATAAGGGTGGCACGGTGGCATAGTGGTTAGCACTGCTGCCTCACAGTGCCACGGACCTGGGGTCAATTCCAGCCTCGGGAGACTGTGTGGAGTTTGCATGTTCTCCCCATGTCTGTGTGGGTTTCCACTGGGTGTTCCGTTTCTTCCTACAGTCCAAAGATGTGCAAAGTCAGATGGATTGGCCATGCTACAATTGCCTGTAGTGATCAGCGGTGGCAGGCTAGGTGCATTAGCCACAGGAAATGTAGGTTTACAGGGATAGGGTAAGGGGGTCTGGATGGGATGCTCTTTGGAGGGTATTAGATTACTTACAGTGTGGAAACAGGCCCTTCGGCCCAACAAGTCCACACCGACCCGCCGAAGCGCAACCCACCCATACCCCTACATTTACCCCTTACCTAACACTACGGGAAATTTAGCATGGCCAATTCACCTGACCTGCACATCTTTGGACTGTGGGAGGAAACCGGAGCACCCGGAGGAAACCCACGCAGACACGGGGAGAATGTGCAAACTCCACACAGACAGTCACCTGAGGCGGGAATTGAACCCGGGTCTCTGGCGCTGTGAGGCAGCAGTGCTAACCACTGTGCCACTGTGCCACCCACTAGTTTGTGGCACTAGGTATGTGTGGACTTGTTGGGCCAAATGGCCAAATGGCCTGCTTCCACGCTGTGGGGATTCTATGATTCTTGATCATTCCACTCCATGCTTTTAACAAGTTGTGTTACAATAATTTCTCAACTTTTCATAAGAAATTCACACTTCACTGGCCTGTACAGAGATCATAATATTTATTGCTGCCATTTACAATTCCCCTGTCTCCAAATTTTGTTTCTTGCCTCGTCCCCTTTCATACTGTTACATAAAGCTCTTTAATCCAGTCTTCTGTCTCATCCATGACCTTCCCTTTATTTGCTCTTCCCCACTGCCCTTCCCTTTGCTTAGTACCTGGTACATCGGTAACATTCTGATGCATTAACTCTGTTGCTCTCTGCACGGATAATGCATGATCTGCAGAGCATTTCCAGCATTTTCTGTTTATATTAAACACTTCCCTAATACAGATTGAGTGCGTTGGAATCAACATGTCCAAGTGCACTTAACTTCATGTGATAACCATAATCCTTCATCAAAATAGCTTCAGAAAATGTGAATTATTTCGCAAACCAACCAAATGCTTCAGTTAACAAAGATAAGCACTGAATATGTAACTTGCTCTGATCTAAACTGTTCTGATATGGTGGCTTTAGATTCCGTGCAGCGAATTTCTTGCAATTTAATTTCTTTCTCAACGGTTTGGGAATGAACCACCGCGTACATGAAAAATGTTTTTAAGTCTGTCACAACTAGTTTGCCTCACTTGAAAAAGCTACCCTGAAACAATCATGTGACCAATCATTAACCAAAATCCCCTATGATTTCTCTGCAAAGAATTTAAGCTTTTAAGTTGTAAACATATATCTGATAGTCTGAAAGCTATCTCTTAGTTTAGCATGTGACAGGAAAAGACTCCACAGCAATTTTTCACCACATGACAAAATGATGACAAACGTCTTAAAGAACCATAAGCTGTCAACAGCCGGGCCTTTCTGCAATTAATAGTCACTGAATTTCCACATTTACATTCATCAGAGCTTTTTAATTTTCAGTGAATCTCTCAGGTTGATAGCCTACACATTATCACGTAACTGCATTCTTTACACGATTAGCAGGGTGCTCAGCATTTTCTCACCTTTTACACAATCACCTGAGTTCACAACATGACAGAGCCACCAACATGCTTTTAGTTCACTCAAATCACCTGTCAGTTATTCAAAGCTTTCATATCATTGCTGCAATCACAGAGTCCCTAATCAGTCATACAATCAGCAGACCCTGCAACGTCTATCAATCTCAAGGTCTTCTCATCGATATATTTACCAGTTCTCCCATCATTACAGTCACCAGGGTCTTGTGTTTATACATAGAAACATAAATAGTGTTCAGGGATGTGAGGTTAGGTACATTAGTCTGGGTAAATGTGGAGTAATAGGGTAGGGGAATGGGTCTGGGTGGGTTACTCTTCGGGGAGTCGGTGTGAACCTATTGGTCCAAATGGCCTGTTTCCACACTGGAGGATTCTATTCCGAAAAATAGGACCAAAAATAGGCCATTTGGCCCTTCAAGTTCGCTCCCCATTCTATTTTGGCTATGGGTGATTATCCAACTCAGTAGCTGTTCCTGCTTTTCCCCATAACCTTTGATCCCTTTAGCCCCAGGAGCTAAATCTAACTCCTTGAAATCATACAATGTTTCAGCCTTGAGTGCTTTCTGTGATAGTTAATTCCATGGGCTCACTACTTCTTGAGGGAAGAAGTTTCCTCATCACAATCTGAAATGGTTTATCCCATATCCTTAGACTATTTATGTTGACAGTCAGCACAACCTTCACCACACATTCAGAGCTCTCATTTCTTTGTTTTTCTCACAGCATTTACAGTCTCACTAGAGCTCCAGACATTTATGAAATCATCAAATCCCCCAGAATTAACACAAACTTACAACCCAAGCTGCGAACCCCACCACAGCCTTATCCAGAATATCGAAATCCACGGCCATTTACGGTCAACTGAGCTACCGTCATGTCAATGTCTCTACAGTTCTCCCCTATCCTCCACTCCATTTACAATTATCATAATTATTGACTAGAACTGTCACCATTTAAGATCCACAGATCCCTATGTTTCAGTTATGAGAGACCCCGTGAGAGTTTCAGCCACTAACAGAATCACAGCCCCAACTAATGACTTAGTCAGCTAGCTCCTGCCATTTACACACTAGAACAACCATTGCATATAATCAGAGCACAAAGTCTTAAAGAGCTACAAAAGCCCATGGAAGAACCATTACCATTTGCAGACACAACAGCTTGCATTTGTGCTATCCCCATGACAAAGCAATATAAAAATCTAACAGAGAAGCGTGAAAATCAATCACTAAATAGTCATTGGAAGAAATGCTAATAAAGGGAGAAGCAGTGAATTATTTTTCAAAAATGCTTTTGATGACAGGAGATGAACCATGGTGGAGTGATTTAGGGAGAATGGACTCTCAGATACGGATTGTGATTCTGTCCTTAACCAACACAGTGAAGGTCAGGATAATGGTGATTGGAACTGTGTCACAGGAATGGTGGAAGCAGTGTCATTCAGATGATCTGAAACTGATGTGGTGGTCGGGTTAGTGAACAGTGCATAAGAAAAATTATACTTGGAACTGAGCATGGCCTCTTCTATGCTCCATTAACAAGCCCCATCATATAACATCAACGTGTCATGATAAAAACCATTGAAATTCTAAACAGATTTCCAGTGTGAACTCGCCAGCCAGATTCTAGTCTATCTCTATCATCAACAGAATATATGGTGGAGGTGATAAATCTCCAATATATTGGGAGATTTGCTGAAAGAGAGGCCATTCCATCATGTCCACTCAAGAGGTGCAGATACACTCGTTATTATTCCATGATAGCAAAGCAAGATAAAATGTATTTTTTGGTCACAAAAGTGAGAGATGCACTGTACTACTTAAAGGCTGAACTAAATTGTTAAGATGGTGAAAAAAGATATATGGGATACTTGTCTTCATTAGCCGATGCATAGAATTCAAGAGCAAGGAGGATATTCTCAAATTGTATAAAACACTGGTTAGGCCACAATTGGAGCACGGTGTACAGTTCTAGTCACTACACTGTAGGTAGATAATGATTGTGGTAGAGGTGGTGCAGAGGAGATTTACCAGGATGGTGCCTGTGAAAGCTCTGAGCTATGTGGAAATATTGGATGGACTTTTGTTGTTTTCCTTGGAGCAACATAAGTTGAAAGGGACCTGATTGAGGTGTACAAGATTCTGAGGAGCATATAACAGTGTGAATAAGAAGGCATTATGGCCTTTAGTAGACGGTCAATAAGCAAGGGACATAGATTTAAGGTAAGACCTAAAAGGCTAAGAGGAGAGTTGAGGAGATTTTTTTCCTACTTGGAGGGGTTGGAACTCTCTGCTGAAAGAGTGTTTAAATCAGAAACTGCTTGGAAAATTGAAGCATTATTTAAATATTCATTTGTGGTGCTGTAGCGCACAGGAATTGGTGTAAAATGGAATTAGTGTAGTCAGATCTTTGTGCAAACACAATGATCTGAATCGCCTCCTTCATGCTTTAAATATCAATAGGTCTGTAATTAGATTAGGAAACAGAGCATAATAAGTACAAACCCAGAGGATGCTAGAGAAACTCAGCAGGTCTGGTAGCATCTCTGGAGAGAGAAACAGAGTTAATGATTCCAGTACTATATCACTCTTCTTCAGAACCTGCTGAAACGCATTCTCTGCATTTGTTTCAGACTTCCAGCATCTGCAGTATTTTGCCTTTATTCGAGTGCATAATGAAGTGCAACCGACTTATGGAAAATTGCATTTTTTCACAATTTGCTTTTAGGGTTGGTTTGGAGCTCAAGAGGCCAGTTAACCAAGATTGGTTTCATTTCTGGGTGAGCTGATTACACAAAGCATAACTCAGGAATTTTGATACTTCCTGCACATTCAGTGTTCGTTGTACAGATCATGAGGAAAAGCACAGGAACAAGAATCAGCACACAGATCATCAACAGTTCTATGCAGCCATGCAACTGCAGATGTCACTTCAGAAAGCTCTCATAAGCTTGGATAAGACATTCTATTAACAAAGCTCTGTGATCAGAGTGCACAGACACAAATAGGTGACCATGAAGTCTGAGGTCTAAACCATTGCTAGAACAGCGTACAGATAAGATTTATCAAACTGGCTCTGGGGATAAAGGCCTTCAGTTACAAGGAGAGAATGGAGAAATTGGGGTTGGTTTCCTTATAAGACTGAGAAACAATCTGATTGAGAGTTCAAAATCATTAGGAATGGGGACAGCAAAAAGAGAGAGAGAGAGAGAGAGATAAAATCAATTCCCATATGTAGTAGGGTCAAGTACACACAATACACAGATCTAAGGATATTCATGAGAGAAGCAATGCTGACCTGTGGAAATATTTGTGACACAATGATTGGTTAGGATCCGGAATGTGCTCCTTGAGACTGTAGATTTAAGTGTGACTTTCAAAAGAGAAAAAGACAATTAAATGAAGAGAAATTAGTTGCGATGCCACAAGGGAAAGGTGGGAGAGTGGCTGAGTCATTCTTTCAGAAAACCAATAGACACATGGCCATATTCTGTACTGTACCTATTCTATGACTTCAGCTAGTTCCGATTTTCGGAGCTGGACACATGCACCAGATGTTGATAATTGGGTTTTTTCTGTTTTATTTGTCCTATGGCCATGTGTATTGTCACATGCTGAGAATATAGAGGTGATCTTAATGAAATGTAAGATTCTGAGGGGGATTGATAGGATTGAAGTTGAGTAAGTGCCTCCAATCATGGGGGAGTTATGATCCGGGGGGTACAATTTAAAAAGAAGTGGATCCCATTTAAGATGGAGAAGATGTGGAATTTTCTCTCAGGGGGTTATTAAACTTTGGAATTCTCTTCCCCGCAGAGCACCAAAGGTGAAGTCACTGAATGCATTAAGGTTGAACTGGAGAGATCTATTTAAAAAAGATTTAAAACATTATGGGACCCAATAGAGACTGGAGTTTAGGCTGGAATCAAATCAGCCATGATTTTCCTGAATGCTGGAGAATCCTGCTCCTATTTCTTAGGATTTCAATAAATAAATAAAACTGTTACATTTTAATCACATATTACCAGTATTTGGACTTATATCATTCTTACATTGATTTTGTTCAAAGCATGTCATTGGGGGTACGTTTGCAAATGTTTGAATTCCAGTGACTTGTTTTGTTGCAAAGCACCAGGTTATGCTAGTGATTCAATGAATGTAAATATTGGAAATAGAAAGCAATTGTAACTAATTTCAGAGTTCGCTGGAATCAGCTACACACACACACACGCACGCACGCACACACACACACACACCCTTGGATGTCGGCTTGGCTGTTCAAGACCTATTATTACTCTAACCATGGCAATATTGCGTGAAACATTGTAAGGCCTTTCCACGGTTATCTAAATATTTCAAGCTACTTTACCATCTGAAATTTCTGTTCAAAAGTGTCACTCATGTACTTTATGCCAGCATATTGTGACTTTGAACAGGAGTAATCAACCACGGTTCTACATGTAGGGACATCTCTGTGGGATTACACCCTTCATGCTGTCTCAAAACAGTACCATCATTTGTCATTAACTGCCTCAGAGCAAAAAGCATTTTCTTTGTGGTGGGAGTAGAACATACAGAAACAAATGGAAATATATAAATGCTTATATGCATAGTCACCAACGCACTGTACTTTGGGGAAACTTCCGCTTTCTCTGCTGATGAAGTAAAGGAGAAATGGGCAGCTGTTTCATTATACCATTTACTGTCATCTATAATGTAGTATATATGGAGGACTGCTCCATCAGACCATTAGGAACAAGGTGGCTTATCAGTCACAGCACATTTACTGAACCTCACTGTGTAATGCCTCTCCTCTGGTCTTTGCAAGTTACTGCTGTGAAATACCTATAACCTAATTCAAGCTGTTTTGTGAGCAATACTCAATTTTTCCCTTAGGCTGTCATATACAACACCAGCTACACAAAGTGATATCTAACAGTGGCTTGTTAGTTGAACACTAGTCTACAGTAACACTGACAAATGTGTGAACATGATTGTCTGAATATTTCCAAATAATACCTTTAATCCAACTATTATAAAATTCCAGTGTTATCTCACAAGTGGGTCTGCCTAAAAATTAATGTTTAAAAAAATAGTTAAGAAAGCCCTGTTTCCATATTAATGCATTCCCAAGGAATCTGATTTGCCTACAAATGCAATCCACATCAAAAATAACAGGTCTAAATGCCAAACAAAAATGAAGCAGCAATTGTGTGAAAGAAATGTCTTTGTTTCAATTTGTTCACATCCTCTGACCTTGTAAAAAGCAGTGAAAAATGTCAGGAGTTTGCTCTGGAAAATCTAAGTAATCATCGTCAGATGGGTACGATGGCGGTCCAACATGTCATCAATGCAAGGAACGGGTTTTTGGTGTTTTCATGCTGCAGTGTGGCCTCAAAGCCTTTATCAGCTTCAGCTACGGGAACACACAGGCAAGTGGGCATTCACTGATCTCCAGGTATTGCATCTACAACTGCATCATCTGGTCAGCTCCATTACACACTATAGAGCACTGTCCATTTCTGCCCAAGTTTTCATGGTTGCCTCTTCTGGTATTTCCATACTCATAAGTAATTGAAATGAACCTGGTTCTCAGGTTGGCTGGCCTCACTCACCTCCTCCATCTTGTTTTTGTGCTGTTGTATCCTGCTTGACCCAACATAGTGGAAGCAAATGGAAATTATAGATTCTGTCCCCATCTTCCACACCTTCTTCATCAAGGCAATGGCTTTTCGAACAGCTAGTCTATACTCCAGCTTATCATTTGCACAAGCGATCAGCTGCCTTTGGTACTGGGGTTTCTAATCAGTCTCTGATCTAATGGCTGGAGCAAGATTGCGGTGTTTGAGGCCAAGCTTGTCAGATTAATACCTGAGGCAGGCAATATCAGGGTACATGATGCAGTTGTCTATAATGATAATTGCGCCTTTTTTCCATTGATACATCTTGTTCATTTCCCTGATACGCATCTCAAATAAGGTACTAGACGTCAGTTTGTTTAACCTCACACTGCGTGGGTAGCAAAAGAGAACAGAATAACATAAAAATAGGAGGAGGAGCCCTCAACTCCCTGATATTTCAAAAATCAACCTAATTCTTTAAATCCTGTTAGTGATCTAACCTCCATAACTCTCTGCAGGAGAGAATTCCAGACACTCACTTGCCTCTGGGAGAAGGAATTCATTTCTTGATAAATCAACTCCCTCATCCCAGGAATGAGTGTATATCATTCTGTGTATATCAATTCGGTATATCCTTTCTTAAATACAGGGACCAGCTGTACACAGTATTCTAGGTTTAGCACAGTTGTAACAAGACTTCACTACTTTTAAAGTTTACCTCCGGGCTCTAAAGGAGAAAACTCCATTTGCCTTCTTTTAACTTGCCGCACCTGCATGTTAACTTTGTGTTTCATGCACAAGAACACCCAGATCCCTCTGCAGTGCACTTTTTTGGGAGTCTCTCTTAATTAAAATACAGCCTGCCTTTTGTTATTCCATAGCAAATTATCCGACATTAAGTTCCATTTTCCAATTTTTTTGCCCCATCACTCAATCTATCTCCCCTTGCAGATTCCTTATCTCCTCCTCACTGTATACCCATCCCCCTATTTTTGTATCATCAGCAAATTTGGATACATAATACTCTGTCTCATTCTTCAAGTCACTAATATGGAAAGTAAGTAATTAAGGCCCAAGGACTGATTCTGATGGCACTCACTAGTTATGTCTTTCCAACCTGAGAAATACACACTAAACCTTGCGCTCTGTCTTCTCAAGATATGCTCTTACATTACCCCTTAATAGTGTGAGCTCCTATCTTGTACAATGTCATTTATATGGCTGTTTACTGAATGCCTTCTGGAAATCTAAATATGCCACATTCACCAGTTCCCCTGTATCAACTTGGCTTGTTACAGTCTCAAAAACCTCTTGCAATCTTTCCTTTCTCAAAATCATATTAACTCTGTTTGATTGCATTAACCTTCCTTAATAAGGGATTCTAGTATTTTCCCAATGACATATTTTAGGTCAACTGGTCTATAGTTTCTACTTGCCGTCTCCTCCCTCTGCAGTTATCCAATCTGCTGGGACCCTCCTGAAATACTTCAATTAATGCCTCCATTATCTCTCCAATCACTTGCTTTGTAAACTCTTGGATGGAGGCCATTTGTTCCTGGTGACTTGCCTGCCTTTAGTCCCGTTAGCTCGTCAAATATTTTCTCCCACGTGATAAAGACTGTTACAAGACTTTTCCTACAATTAGCATATTGCATACCTGTTATGATTGGGATCTTTATGGTATCCTCCACCATTAAGATTGATGCAAATTATTGATTTAGCTGAATGCTAATTTCCCTGTTCCCCATTATTAATTCCCCAGTTGCATTCTCCAAGGGTCCCATTTTTATTTTAGTCACTCTCTTTTTATACACCTATATAAGCTTTTCCTGTTTTATATTTCTTGTCAATTTATTTCATAATCAATTTTCTCCTTCTTTATTAGCCTTTTGGATATCTACTGCTGGTTCTTTAAAAAAAGTCCCAACCCTCTGGCCCACCGTTTGCTTTTCCTGCTTTGAATGCTTTAGTGTTTGTTTGGATACTCTCTTTGATCGCCATTGTTCCTACAGGTGTTTCGTGCTTTTCACTGAGTCCTTCTTTTTGACTGAAATAAGTTTTTGCTGAGTGCCACAAAATGTCTTCATAAATGTCTGCCACTGCTCATCCACTGACCTTCCCTTTTATCTATTTTCTCAGCTCATTTTAGACAATTTTTTTCTCATACCTCCGGATTGGTTACTATTTAAGTTGAGGATACCCAAGTTGCTCTCCTTCAAACTGAATTTGAAATTCTACCGTGTTACAAGTGCTACCCCTTAGGGGATCCTTAACACTGACATGTATTATTACTTTGATCTCATTGTGCATGATTAGACCTACGCTACCCTATTCCTGTAAAGGTTCTGCAATGTACTGCTTTAAAAACCAACCCCTGATGAACTTTACAAATTTGTTCTCCATTTTATCCTTGCCCATCTGATTTATCTAGCCAATATGAAGATTAAAATTACTCATGACAATTGTGCTGCCCTTCTTACATACCTTGACTATCTCCCAATTTATTCAGTGTTTTACAGGGAGGGAACTCCTCAGGAACATGCAGATAACTCCCACGTAAACCTTCTTTCACTCATTATTCCTTATTTCCAACCAAACTGATTTCACATCACATCCATTGCACATATCACTACTCATCACTGCACCTTCTTTATTAACCCACTATTCCATTTCCTATTCCTTTGTACCATTTTTACAGACCATCAAACATCTTTGAATATTGATTACCCTACAATCACATCTCTGTAATAGCTTTCAAGTCATATTCATCTGTATATATTTTGAACTCATCAAGCTTATTACAAAGACTGCATGCATTCAGATAAGGAGACTTAAATTTCAATCTTTTACCATAATTACTACTCAAGTTCTAATTTCTCTGGCACCCTTTGTGTAAAGTTTTGAAGTAACTCTACAGAGGCTGGTATCCTATCATTCTTTACATACACATGGATATTCCAGGACACTGATCCAGCTTCCTCAGAGCCAGCTCTTAGAGTGAGCAAAATGTCTGACAGTCCAGTTTACATCTGTCAGCCAGGGCTCCCTGATTGGGGCTGTTAATCTGGTCCAATCAGGGAACTCATATTCTATATAAAAACCAAAAGAAGTGTGGATGGTGCAAATCAGAAACAAACATACAGGTTGCTGGAAAAGCTCAGCTGGTCTGGCAGCATCTGTGGAGAGAGATCAGAGTTAACATTTCGGGTCAAGTGAGAGGTGGGAGAACCCTCAGTTTCCAGAAGAATTTGAAAAGCCGTTCAGGAGTTGGACATGTTTGCTCCCACACTGTGTGCGAGTTTGCAACTCATATTCTGAGGTCTCCACCTGGCTGACCTTGTGACAGTCACTGCAACCCTTCTCCTCTGAGGCTGAGAACATAGGCCAGCTCTTTTTTTGTAGCTCCCCCAGCACATTTTAGCACTGGGCCAGGTTCCGCCGACTCTGCCTCAGATACGGGCAGTGGGTAATGCACAATAGCTCACCTCTTGCATCTCGGAAGAAATTCATTCTCTTCTATAGGCAGCAAAGGCATCGAGGTGACAACATCCACCATGTCCATCTGAGATTCTGAGGTAACTTCAATGCTTGACATCGAGGGAGAAGCCATGGATTCCAGAAGACTCCTAAAAGCCAGAGAGGAGTCAGGTACGTTTTCCTCCCATACCATTTGCTACTTTGCAGTTTTCACGGGGTCCACGTGCTTGTTCAGGGTCGCCACACCAACCCAAACTTTTTACCTCACTGGATCTGACCTCACAGCGACCATGCCTCTTCTTACCTGTGCAGGGCCATTCCCGTGTTTCCTACACCAAACGTCATTCCCTGCAGTAAACTGTGGCTCTCACTTAGTGGAGTTTGTGTCTAGCATTGTCATTCCTGATGTTATTTCACACACCTCCATGCCCGAAGGTCCAGGAATATCAGATTTAACCCGGTGCACATTCAAGCAAGGACGTAAGCTGTTTCGATAAGCCTGCGTTCAAAGTTTGGACTGCTCGTTCTGCCAGATCATCGCATGGTGGATGGTATGTTGCTGTCCGTATGTGCCAAATGCCATACAACTTTAGGAAATACTCAAATTCCCTGCTGGCAAACAATGACCTGTTGTCTGTGACCAACACTTTCAGGGGTCCGTGTACTTCAAAATACGCTCGCTAGTTTTCTATCGTTGTCCCTGTGTTTGATGATGAACTCAATGCACATCCAGCCACTTTGAGTCGGTGCCCATAATTACAAAGAACATTGAGCCCCTGAAAGGATTTGTATAGACGATGTATAACCGAGTCCGGGGTTTACCCAGCCATTTTCACAAAGGTGGGGGAGGTGTAAATAGTAATTCTTGCCCTCTTTAGCAGTTTAGGCACTGCCCTATCAACACAGCTATGTCTGCATCCAATCCTCATCACCAGACATAACTTCTCACTAACATTTTAATTTCGGAAACCCCCGGAAGACTCTGTTGGAGTTCAGCCACTATTCAGTACCAACCTTTGCTCAGCACAAACACTCTTGCTCCCCATAATAATATTCCATCCTCTACCTGATCTGGTCTCTCAGAGTCCAAAAAAGGATTCGGTTCTGGTTGTGATGGCCCCTTGGATCCCCCCAACACCACCAACAATTTCAGTTTTGCCACAATCAGATCTTTCTGCGTCCAAAGCCTGATATTGTCAGCTGTGACTGGAAATGTGTCCAGAAAGTTTAAAATCATTACAGGCTCTTCCAGGGGTGGTACCACTGATGGTGTATCTGTCAGCAGGGGGTGGCTCAGTGCATCAGAATTTGCTATCTGGCCTCCTGGATGGTGTTCCAAGTTGTAATTATAAACACTTAGTATTTGAGCCCATCGCTGAGTTCAGCCTGAAGCTATGGGCACCACTACCTTGTCCTCTTTAAATAAACCTAGCAGGGGCTTGTGGTCTGCTATTATTATAAACTTACATTCGTAAAGGTATCGGTGGAACTTCCTAACTCCAATAATGACCAGCAAACCTTCCTTCTCTATCTGGCCATATTTGTGTTCTGCATTAGCCAAAGTCCTGGATGCATCCACTATTGGGCGTTCCTGTCCATTGAGCCATCTGTGAGCTAACACTACCCGATGCCATATGGGGAGGCATCGCGTGTCAAAACCCGATCTCGCCTGGCATCATAGTGTGCCAGTATCTTAGAGGATGAAAGCTGTTTCTTCACTTCCCTGAAAGCTATGGCTTGGCTACATGACCATTTCCAAGGCTGACCCTTTTTTAAGAGTTATTGCAAAGGTCCAAGATGGAGACCAGGTTCTGTATGAACGTTCTGTAATAGTTCACCAGCCCAAGGAAAGATCTAAGCTCCAGAACTGACGTGGAGCTGGGCACATTTGATAACTCTCACTTTACTTATGTGGAACATTTAAGGACTATGTCCTAGTTCTCTAAATGTTCCTTAGCAGTCTTCCCTGTTTTTAGGACATCTAGATAAAGGGCAATCTGGGTAGACCTTGTAAAATGTTTTCCTTTGTCCACTGAAAAATTGTGTAGGCTGACAATATTCCAGGTGGCAGCCTTGTATATGGGTACAACCATTACGGGTATTGATTGTAGCATACTTCGGAGAATCCTCATCTAACCACAATTGTAAGTATGCATGGCTCATGTCCAGCTTGATGAAGGACAGCCCCTCTGCCAACTTTGCGCATAAATCCTCTACGAGAGGGACTGGGTATTTATCCAGCCATAAAAAGCAACTTACTGTTTGTTTAAAATCCCCACAAAGGCAAACCAACCTGTTGGGCTTCACAATCAGTACGACCGATGCTGCCCATTACACAAACTGCACTGGTCTGATGATTCCTTCGTTTTCCAGCCTCTGATTTCTGCCTCTACTTTTGCACGTCAGGTAAATGGCACTGGGTGGGCCTTACAGAATTGCGTAATTGCTTCCTGGTCAACAAGCAAGGTGGCCATGGCAACTTTGATAGTCCCTAGACCTTCCTGAAAAACTTCCAGGTATTTAATTAGAACTTCACTCAGGCAGCCATTGTCTAATCAAAAAATGTTGAGCCAATCACGGTGAATCTTTCTCAACCAATTTCACTCCATCAGGCTTGGGCCTGAGCCTTTTACTACAATCAGTGGGAACTGAACCAGCTACTTCTCATAAGAGACCGGAACCGATCTTAATTTGTCCAGATTCCCCAACAAATTTTGTTAAGGACTGGTTCTGCAATCAGTGAAACAGCTGTGCTAGTATCAACCTCCATTAAAACCGGATAACCATTTAACCAGACATTTATTTTGATTGGTTCTGATTTGGATGTTGCTAAATAATGTAACTGTTCCAAACCAGATAAAGGGAGTCTTTGAAGAGTGTGCACTCTCCTTGAGTCCTCTGACTCATTTCAGGTCTAGTGGGACCCTTCTGCTGTTTCAAATCCGCATACCACCAACAACTCCAATGGCTAGCTGGCCCAGATCCTGAAGAAAATGTTAACCATTTGGCCAAGGCTTGGCTTTGTTTTGGGGTTTTTCTGTGGTCTGACGTATTGTCCTTCTGTTCAGGATATGTCCTGAGTGCAATTGCCTTCACTCAAGTGATGCTCCGCTTCCACCACAATACCCTGCAACTCATATGCTCCACTTGCCACATTTTCCAATGACAAAGCCAGTTAATGTGCCTGCATGAAGGTCAGTTTAGGCTTCAGCCAGAAGATGCTTTTGCATGGTTATGTCATTAAGCCCACATACCAAATGGTCTCTCAGCATCTCATTCAATGTTAAACTAAAGTCACATGACTCTGCCAGTCTTCTTACCTTAGGCAAAAATCCCAGTGTAGATTCCCCTGGTTCTTGAATTGCCAAGTAAAACGGATTAGAAACAAAAGAAATTGCAGATGCTGGAATCCAAAGTAGACAAGCAGGAGGCTGGAGGAACACAACAAGCCAAGCAGCATCGGGAGGTGGAGAACGGTTATATCCAAAATGTCAAGTAAAACTGATAACATCTCAGAATTAGAGGAGGCCTGGGGTCATAATATTCCTTAACTAAATCCTTCAAATCTTGAGAAGTTTCAGTATCTGTTTCCCCAGGGAAAGTTGTACTCCTAATAATTGAGAAAGCTGCAGGTCCACAAGCTGTCAGAATTATTTGTTGCTTTTTATCTGCCGCAATGTCATTTTCCCAAATATTAACACATTCTTTCCACATTCTGGGCCCAGTCTTCAACAACAGGATCGAACAGGTCAAGTTCGCAAATAACAGCATGATGCCAGAAATGGTTCCCCCAACTAGAAGATAACTGTCGGGAGTGAGTTTCTTCAGGACCTTTTTTTTTCTCGTTGTCACTGAAATAACTCCACAGAGGCCGGTACCTCGTCACCAAGTCACCCTTTATTTATAAGTGGGGAATCCAGGACACTGATCTAGCTCCCTCAGAACTAGCTCTGAGATCTCTCAGCCAGGGGTCCCTGATTGGACCAGATTAACAACCCCAATCAGGGAACTCATATTCTATGAGGTCCACCTGGCTGACCTCACTACAATCACAACAATTTTGTACCTCTTTCGGTCACACTATGATTATTGCTCATCTCATCAGTACTCTGCACCTCTACTCTTTCATTTCTGTGTGTTTTTTTTAACTTCCCTTCAATTTGAACCTTTGCCCCACTAACTAGCTTGACGCGCTGTCTCCAAGCCTAGTTATATGATTCAACAAGAGACTTGTATAAGCTTATTCAATGTTTGCAACAGAACAGCATCGGTGACATCGCCCAATGAATTGGAACTCATTTCCACCAAGCTTTCAGTCCCATATTTATATTTCTAATCTTATTTGCCTAAGAGACAATGCCTGTGGTTCTAGCAATAATCCAAAGATTACTTCCTTTGTGGTTCTTATTCTTCTTTGTGGTTGAGTTTAAAAGAATTAGGTAAGTATTTGAAATGATAGAATAAAGGGAAGTGGGGAAAAGGTGAAGAAACTGGATTAGAATAGACAGCCCCAAGGAAAGAAGGCTTGTCGTTGCAAACAAAAACATGCATTTGTGTAACATTGGAGACTCTGCCAGTCAACATGATCATCATCATTCAACGTAATAACCTGCACAGCCTTTTTCATGTCAACAGTATGTCCATATTGGTTTACAACCAGTGTAGGCAATGTTGTAATGCAACTACCAATTTGCACACAACAATCTACAACACACAGCAGTGACACTGACCCAAACATTTTGTTTATGTTGTGTTGATTGAGGTTTTAATACTGACCAGTTCACTATTTCTTTGAAATAGTGCAATTTTTCATCCACCTGACAAGAAAAATTGAGGTCTTGACCTGCCCTCTCATTTGAAAGATAACGTCTCTGACAATGCAGCGTCACCTCAGCACTGAATTAGTGTCAGCCATGATTTTCTGCTCAATGATCTTCTGTTCTCCCTTAATTTCAAGGCTTCTCACTCGGGCACTGAGTCTTCTGCAGCGTGGTGCAGTGATGTGGCAGCATTGAGGGAAGAGCAGAAACTTTCCAAATTCTGTCAATAAAACTCACACACCAGCTGGGAGTAGGTCAGAGGTGGTTTCACGTAACAATTCATAGAGTCACACTGCACAAAAGGACCCTGTTTGGATCACTGTATTTGTGCTAGCTCTTTGAAAGATCTATCCAATTAGTTTCACTCGCCACCTTGCTCTTTTTGGTCCTGTATTTTCCTTTCCTTTTAAACTTATATTCATTTCCATTTTGAAAGATGTGTTCATTGTTTGTGAATTGACGGCCACTGATACTGTAACAAATTATAACGTAAAAGTCTAAAACTATTACAGTTGAGAAACAACGTCAAATGTTACTGATATCAAGATTGCATCATTTGTCTTTCAGCAGTTTGATGCAAGAAAACAGAAAACATTCTCTCCCTCTCCAGAACTGGCTATAATTGTAGTTTAGTATCAAAATAAAATCCTGGAGAAGTTGGAAATCTGAAATCAAAATAGAAAATGCTCAAAATGTTCAGTAGGTCAGGCAGCACATTAAAGACTTGGATTTTGTCCTTTGCTTCTCATGACCTCCTGACATTTCAAAGGGATTTTCCATCAATGATGGAAGAGAAGAGAGAAACAGATTTAATCTTTCAGATAGATTTTTTTTGTGCGAACCCATGTTCTGATGCACCACAAATCCTGCTTGACCTGTGGAGAATTGCCAGCATTTTTGACTCCTATTTACGTAGGTTCTTTCCTTGGCACCAACAGTCATATTCTTACATTGCTGAAGGTTAAAGCTGGAAAATTGTCACTGATCAACTCGGTCAGAAGGCCAAACATTCGTCCAGCTCTATTATTTACCAGTACAAATGGAGGCTGAAAAGAGCTAGAAAAAATATTTTGATCCTACTTGACGGTTTAGGGGAGAGATTGCAGTCGGAAAACTAAACACGTCTCATTGTCTCACAACCGACTTAATTCAATGGAGAAAGAAATGAAATGAGTCAGCATGATGATATCAAAACCTGGTACAATATAGAGACCACAATACAAAACACCGAACTCCCATTCTCAGCATGAAAGGGTATAGAGGGGAAGAGAACTGAGTCATTAAAATATCCTCTGCTCTAGTGTAACCTTAAACAGTCAATGGAAGGTGAACAAAATTCATGGACATATCTACCAAGAAAACCTTTTCATAATATATGCAAAGTTTTTTTTAAATGCAAAAAGCTTGTTAAAAGAGAACTGAAAAAACTGTGGATTCTGTAAATCGGAAACAAGAACAGAAATTGCTGGAAAAGCTCAGCAGGTCTGGCAGCATCTGTGGAAAGAAATTAGAGTTAACATTTCAGCTCAAATTCTGAGAACTGAATTCTGAGGAAGGGTTGTTCAATCCGAAATGTTAACAGATTTCTCTCCACAGATGCTGCCTGACCTGTTGAGCTTTTCCACCAATTTCTGTTTTGGTTTCTTGTTAAATGAGACTTTTCCTATTCACTGTCCTCTTGTTTGGCATAATATTCAAAAGACTATGCCTGTTTTGTACTAAGGCCTTCAGTTTTTATTTTACAAATGGCTTCCAAGTATTACTTTTAAAAAGCAAGCTCCAGTTGGCACTGGCTTGGAACAAACTTTCCATTCATCTATTCATTCAGGGAGTGGAATGGGAGTGGGTATAATTTTGAAACAAGCCAATGGATTTGAAAAGAAATTCCATAGGTGGCACAGACTGGGTTATGGCAGTGCTGATTAAGCTCAATATCCCCTCAGTGACAGGGGAATAACTACAATAACATTGATGCCAATTCGTTCACAGGAACATATTACAAGGCAGAAATACTCAATAAATTAAACTGTAAACATGTGAACCCAATTCTAACTTTTGACATAGTATGTGTCTGATTGTACAACCATGCTCTCTATAGTTTAATAGCAGATCTACAGCACAGCGTTGGCCATACAGCCTGTTATGAGTACAGGCTTTCTATAAGAAAACGCATCCATTATCACTCTCACGCTTTTTCTCCTAACCTGCATTTTTTCATCCTCATCAGATAATGATCCAATTCCCTTTTGAATGTTGAATCTGCCTCCACCACATTCTGAGGCAATGCATTCCAGATCTTGCAACCTTTGCTCTAAAATAAAGTTTGGCGAATGTCACTACTTCTTTCATTGATTATCTTACACTTTTGTCCTTGCCACTCCAAGAAAAGGAACTGTTTCTCTCTATCTGCTCTGCCCAGTTCCCTCATGATTGTGCACTAAATCACATCTCAACCTTCTCTTTCCCAGCGAGAATAGTCCCAGCTTCTCAGTATATCTACATAAAGAGAAACATCTACAGGTATCACAGCATTTCTTTTTTGCAAGTAATTCTGAATCTCTTTTGAAACATAGAGAGGCGGCATAATCAACATGTCAAACAGAAAAAATGACAAAAAGATCTGTCAAATCTGTGAACAGCTGAACAAAAGGGCTGGGTGACAGAAGCTTTCTTCCACAGATGTGCTCAAATACAAAGACCTTGTCAGACTAAAGTTGCTAATGTGGGTTGAGCAATCTATCAACAACTGCCAGTGTAGAAACAGCAGGAATCAACCAAGAAACAAAGAGAATTAGCACTATATTTTACCATATGGCCATTAAACTTATTTGGAAGTAAAGAATTTCTGCCACTTATTTTACAATTACATTTTAGCTGACAGCTCTGCTCCTAGCTATAGGTTTGAAGTTTGCAGAGTGATGTTGACACATTCTTGTATTTTTCTCTAAGTATCTAATACTGGTAACATAACCACCCCATATAATACCCATATTCACAGAAGCAGCACTGACAGATGTCAGAAAATGTTTCAAGCTATTGCAGTCCAAGGGAGGGGAAAAAAGACGTACAAAACCCAAATAAAATACTCACAGGGAGGATACAGAGACTTTGTGGATGTAACACCCTTCTGAGCTAAATGCTGGCCTATGAGGACTCTATTGGAAAAAGCCCACCTCTCAATTGCCTTATTTTCCTTGCTTCCATCAAGATCTGCACTAAGGGTAAAACATAATTCGAGTACTCCTATTGAGCATTCCCATTTATTAAGTAACATACATGAAGCACCCACTCACTGGTAGCTGTCAATATATTTACACAAGTAGTTAGTACTGGTATTTTTTGGAATCCTTACCAGAGTGACATTTCTAAATTTATTTCATTGACTATAAGGCATACTGGGCCATCCTGAAAAGACACCCATACAAAGACAAGACTTTATGTGCTCTTTCAGTCAATTGTTTAATAGACATGGTGCATTTTTAGATAGACTAAAGCTATTAAAATTAATAAGAATAACAGTGAGAGGCAGAAATCTTCAGCGATCGCTTTAGCCATGGAAGTGCTATTCTGATAATGTCGATGATTTCATGCCAGCCCGAGCAGATGATTTTGGAAATTGTAAAAGCGCAAGGTGAACTCAATAACCCCACTGCAAGGGCAGAAAGAAAACATAACCAGAGAATTCACACTTTTTCTTCCCAGTCACGTGATATCTTGGAGTTATAAGTACAGCCAACAAACCATTGCATTAGAACTCCACAATAAAAGAAGTGTCCAGTGCGACCACATTGCAAGCTGGTGCTTAAATATCAACGTCCTTTTTGGTAAAACTAAATGACATAAATGAACATTTTAGAGTCATAGGGTCATAGAGATGTACAGCATGGAAACAGACCCTTCAGTCCAACTTGTCCATGCCAACCAGATATCCCAACCCAATCTAGTCCCACCTGCCAGCACCTGGCCCATATCCCTCCAAACCCTTTCTATTCATATACCCATTCAGATGCCTTTTAAATGTTGTAATTGTACCAGCCTCCACCACGTCCTCTGGCAGCTCATTTCATTTCTTTCTCCTCTCACCCTCAACCTAAGCCCTCTAGTTCTGGACTTCCCCCACCCCAGAGAAAAGACTTTGTCTACTTATTCTATCCATGCCCCTCATGATTTTATACACCTCTATAAAGTCACCCCTCAGCCTCCGATGCTCCAGGGGAAACAGCCCTAGCTTATTCAACCTCTCCCCATAGCTCAAATCCTCCAACCCTGGCAACGTCCTTGTAAATAGTTTCTGAACACTTTTAAGTTTCACAACATCTTTCCGATAGGAAGGAGACCAGAACTGCATGCAATATTCCAACATTCTTGATTAAAAATGTACAGTCTGGATATGTGCAGGAAATTGATAGCAAACATTTCAGCTAAAGCCATGACTGTTCCACACTAATTAATCCACACTGTAGTTCAGAACTACATGGTCTATGAATCATACAAAGGCAATGGGATAGCCTAGGGGTTGTGAGACTAATTAGACAGTTCCTTCAAAACGGGCAACACAGGCATGATTAGCTGACTGGCCTCCTCTATGATTTTATTATTTTATTATAATGTTTAGTGCAGTAAGCATTCACTTGTAATATGCACAAAACATTTCAATTCAGAAATAATCAGCTTCAAATAATTCAATAAGCTGCTGATTAAGCTGCTGTCCACTTCAACAAACTGTGAATTGATAATCATTTCTCGCAGAAAACTGGCTCCAAAAATGCTTGGAGAGTACATGAAACAAAAAATGTATCAATTTAATTTTGAATCACAAAACTTATTCTTCCATTAAAGAATCAATTACAAACCACATGAACCTATTTCTTAGTCAGTACAACATCATAACCTCAGATTAGATTGTAACTGGGGTAACTCACACCTTGGTATTACTCAAGAATAAATCACTCAAACTCCATGATTCACTCTCAATAGCTTATCGCCAGATACCTGTTATTGTGTGTTCAATCCATTTGACCTCTTGATTAAATGCCAACCTGTACTCTGTCTTCTAGCAGCATTTTATGTAAACCACCCAAATTCCTTGGTTAATTGCACCCATAATCCAGTCCCAAGTATCCCAAGTTCTACATGCAGACCAACCAAACCTCTTGATTAGATCCTAGTTTGTAACTCATTTCAAATATTCATTATGTAACCAGTGCAGCCTCAATATTTCTGGCACAATTATTAAGCACTGACTGTTGATCTTTTTAGATTATGGCAATCTTTCAAATTTTGGATGGCAAATATGGTCTACACAATGTTTACTCCCAGCTTACATTTTCTCTCTGCGCATAACAGTTAAAATTTCAAGGACACTCACAAATTACCTTAATCTACTTTAAAATCTAATAAGTTTTGTTTAGTTTAAATGCTGTTTGGAAGTTTTGGCTAATCTTCACTGGGCAACTGTGAAATTGCTTTTCCACCCATTCCCTGTATACCATTTGCAGAATGCCTGTGTCTCGGTCTTGTTGATGGGAAGTGAGTTAACAATGCTAGGCCAGCAGTGGTTGTCCATCACTCACTACCATTGAAAAGGTGGTGCTGAACACACTCTTGAACTACTGCAATCTCCATGGTATAGGAACAATTCCATTAGGTAATGAGTTCAAAGGTTGTATCCAGCAGAAGAGCTGCATTCAATGTTCCTGGCTATCCAGGTCTCTGAGGTCTGCCTCTGGCTTCAGGAAGCTGAAGCCATTTGTTGGCTCACCGATCAATATGTGTGGAGCTTGACATTTATTCTTGGGATGTGTGCATTATTGACTAGGCCTGCATTTATTGCCCACCCACAAGTGTCCTTGAGAAGCTGGCAGTGAACAGTCTATTTGTCCACTGTAGGCCACATGGCGTAGGTATTTCTACAGTAGGGAGGGTTTTACCCAGCAACAGTGAAGGTAGCTGTGTGGCTTTGTCAGGAACTTACCAGAGGTGGTATTTCCATATGATTGCTGCCTTGCCCTTCTCAGCTCTAGAGATCACACGTTTGTAAGATGCTATAGTACATTTTGCATGTGGTACATATTGCTACCACTGAGCACCAATGGTGGAAACAGTGAACATATAAGGTGATGGACGGAGTGCTAGTCAAATTGGTGACTTTGTCTTGAGTAATGCTGAGCTTTAGTATTATTAGAGCTGTCCTCATCCAGTCAAGTGGAAAATCTTCCGTCGTACTCTTCACCTTTGCCTTTGCCTTGTCAATGGACAGCATTAAGGAGTCATCACAATATGTAAGCTAAATGATAAATTTCTACTTGCTGGGATGTTGATGGGTGGGGGAGTCAGCAATGAAATAACAATTTAATATTAAAAGAAGATGGTCAAATCATGTCTTGTTGGAGGTTGTCATTGCCTGGCACTTGTGTGGCAGGAACATCAATTGCCACTTACCTGCTCAAACCTGAATGTTCTCCAAGGTCTTGCTACATATGGGCATAAAGTACGAGAGTAATTGCAGAGTTGTATCTGACACTGCATCAGCAACTACTCACTTTTTAATTGTTTCCTGGGAGCTGGGTGTTATTGCCAGGGCCAACATTTGTTACACATCCATAACTGGCATTAAGGAGTTGACAGTGAGCCACTTTTTTGGATGCAGTCCATCTGGTGCAAATACACTCACAGTGTAATTAGGAAGTCAGCTCCAGGAGTTTGATCCAGAAACAGTGAAGGAGCAGTCAATCAGGATAGTGGGTGACTTGAAGTGACAATGCATGGCAATGGGGGATGGGGGGGTGGTGCTGTTGTGTGTGCATATGTTGGTGCCTCTGGTAGCTGCATTATTTATTGTCTAGGTCAGTTTCTGGTTATTTGTAACCCCAGGATTTTGACAGGAGGGGATTAAGCAATGACAATGCTTTGAATGTCACGGGGAGATGGTCATTGCCTGGTCCTAGTGTGGTGCAGATGTCACTTGTTTCTTAAGCCTGCTAATTGTTAAAACAGACATGCAGACCTGGACTGCTTCACCATCTGAAAAGTTTCAAATGCTGCTGATCATAGTCATCAGTAGATTAGCTGACATGACGATGAAATGAAGGGCATTGAAGAAGCAGTTAAAGATGGTTACACCCAGGACATTACCCTGAGGAATTCCTCCCTGATTTCCTACAGCTAAGACAATTGGCCTCCAATAACCACAAACATCCTTCTTTGTTCTAGCTATGAATCCAATGAGTGTAAAAACCCCTTCAACTTCAACTTTTCTAGGACTCCTTGATGGCACATTTTTCTCAAATGCTGCCTTATTGTCATGGCTCAGTCTTACCTTACCTCTAGAATTCAGCTCTTTAGTTCAATGTTTGGACCATGCTGGAATGGGATCTGGAAGTAAACGACCTCAAACAGAGCAGTGAGCGCATAAATGCTGAGTAAGTGTTGCTTGACAACATTCTTAATAACACCTTTGGTCCGTTTCCTTTGAGTTATTATCAACCAACGGGATGGCAATTGGTCCAACTTGATTTGTCCTTTTTTTTGTGAATTGATCAAATCCAGGTAATTTTCCATAATGTTCGGTAGATGCCTGTGTTAGAGCTGAACTGGAACAGCTTTTCTGGGCTTTGACTAGTTCTAGAGCACAGGTCTTGGGTCCCATGGCAAAAAACATGTTAGAGCTGCACTCAGGGCATTGATCTGTTTCTTCATGTTACATGTAATGTATTGATTTGGCTGAAGACAGACATTTCTGATGCTGGAATCCTCGGGAGGCAAAGCAGATGGGTCTTTCACTTTATACATCAGGTTGAATAGTGTTACAAAGATTCCAGTCATGTATTTTGCACAGACGTGCTCAGCTGTCCCATCATTGAGCATGGGGATATCTGTGGTCTGCACCACTTAGTATGATGTGAACTGGCAGGACAACAGAACTGCAGCCTGAACTTTTGTGATGCCCATTCTCTTGCACTATACCTGCCCAAAGTCACATTTTCCATCAGAGAATCCTTACTAAAAAAGATAGTAGTTTAAAAGAACTATTCCTTATCAGGTTATGACCAAATTTCTGCTTTGTACCTGGGAAACAAATGCTAATTCCTTCCAACTTTCCATATAGTTTAACAAATAACTGTCCCTTTAATAGTGAGCGTACTGTTGAAAGCCAGGCTGCTCCTAACGTGCACCTGCATTATCATGCGGCCCGAGAGGAAGCTTAGGCATAGACTAAGGGAAATAAATATTGATGTTTTGAAAACAGTTCACTTTACAGAAGAGGAAGTACTGGAGGTCTTAGAAAACATAGAGGTAGATAAATCTCCAGGACCTGATCAAATGCATCCCAGGACGTTGTGGAAAGTTAGGGAGGAAATTGCAGGGCCCCTAGCAGAAATATTTGTATCATCTATTGGCACAGATGAGATACCAGAGAACTGAAGGGTGGCTAACATTGGCCTATTGTTTAAGAAAGACTGGATGGAGAAGCCTGGAAATGAGCTTGCACTGACATAACTACCATTAAAAGTGCCCTAATCCCAATTTCCTGCACTGCCCCATATCCTTGAATGTTATGATATTTGAAATATTCATCCAAATATTTTTTAAAAGATTGTAAGGTTTCCAGCCTCCATTACCTTCCCAGACAGTACATTCCAGATTCCCACCACCCACTGAGAGAAAATGTTTTTCCCCAAAATCCCCTCTGAATCTACTGCCCCTTACCTTAAATCCAAACCATCTTGTGACTGACCCCTCAACCAAGGAGAACAACTGCTCTCTACTCACTGTATCCATCCCCCTCCTAATCTTATACACCTAAATCATGTCCACTGTTTTGTTTGGGCCACTTCTGTTTGCCATTTATCTAAATGATTTGGATGAGAATGTAGGATATATGGCTAGTAGGTTTGCAGACAAACACCAATATTGGTGACATAGTGGACAGTGAAGAAGATTGTTTAAGATTACAAAGAGATCTTGATCAAATAGGTCAATGGGCTGAGGAGTGGCAGATGGAATTTAATTTGGATAAAATGTGAGGTATTGTATTTTGATAATACAAACAAGGACAAGACTTATACAATCAATAGTAGGGCCCTGGGTAGTACTGTAGAACAGAGTAGTATTGTAGAACAGAGAGACATAGGGATTCAGTACATAAATCTTTGAAATTTGTGTCACAGGTAGACAGGGTGGTTAAGAAGGCATTTAACATACTTGCCTTCATTGCTCAGACCTTTGAGTATAGGAGTTGGGACATCATGTTGAGGCTGTACAGGATGTTTATGAGGCCTTTTCTGGAGTGCTATATGCAGTTCTGATCACGCTGCTATAGGAAGGCGAGTATTAAACTGCAGAGGGTTCAGAAAAGATTTACCAGCATGTGCTGGGAATGGAGAGTTGAGATATAAAAATAGACTGGAAAGACTGGGACTTTTTTTAACTGGAGCATATTGAGATTTGTAAAATCATGAAGGGCATAGATAAAGTGAATGACAAGGGTGGGGGGCTTCAAAACTAGGAGGCATATTTTTAAGGTTAGAGGAGAAAATTTTAAGGAATATGAGGAGCAACCTTTTACACAGAGAGTAGTTCATGTGTACTATGAACTGCCAGAGAAAATGGTGGGTGCAGGTACAGTTACAACATTTAAAAAACACTTGGACATGTACATGAATAGGAAAGGTTTGGAGAGATATGAGCCAAGAGTCAGCAAATGAGACTAGTTTAGTTTGAGAATATGGTCGGCATGGACGAGTTGCACTGAATGGTATGTTTCCATGCTGTATGACTCTATCACTATTCTAAAACCAGTATTTTTCATTAGCCAATTTCTAGAAGTGTTTGGGAGATGTCTGGGGATGTTCCCAGGGCCAAAGTACGAAATTCTGTAAATAAATCCAGACTCTGAGTTATCAGCTACACTGGTAACAATTCAGCACTTGGAATTCATTTCAACTTGACGATGTTACTATTTGAGATGTGTCAAGTGAAGAGATTTGAAATAAAGGAGCCTGGCCTGAAAGTCTGACAGCCCTCCACTAATCCCATGAGATTTTTCTATCCATGCTGAAATTTTCTGACAGTACTGTACCCATTCCTTCTATAAATTGCATATTTTAGGTACTGAATTTTGATGTATCTGTGCAGTTAGACTTTATACCACAGTAAGTGAAATAGCCAGAATCTGGTGGTGGTTTGTTTCCATTAATTGTTTGTCAAAAGATTGAAGATACAAACACCCATTTAGTGTCATCAAATAGTAAACTGACAATGCAATGTAATATTGAAGGATGTCTTTGGATGAGCTGGCAAAAGTAGAGTGTTAATAAACTTCTGGTGCTAATATCTCCATTACCTGTTAAAGATCTCACATCACTGCTTGATCAAGAACAGGAAGTTCTCCATGTGTCTGCAATTAACATCAAACAATAGTTATTTATCTCATTGCTGTCTGTGGATGGTTGCTGCAATTGGCTGTGTGTATACCTTAACAGCAACTGCACTTCAAAAATAACCTTTTATACATCAAGTGTTTGGAGGCTTTTCTGATTTGACAAGGAATTTCATTATTTTAGTAACAATAATTTTCATTAATAACTAGCAAAACATTGGTTGAGAAGTTTAGCACTAGGGAAAATTACCTAACACTTCGATTTAAAGCCTTTGAGGAATGAAGTTAAGAAACCTTTCCTTACGCAAGAAATTTAAAACTCTCTTGATGAAATGGCTGTTGATGTAACATCAATTATTAATTTTGAACCCGAGTGTAACAGATTCTTTTTAAGCAGAGGCATTAAAGGTTATGGAACAAAAGCATATGGTATTAGATCACAGATTAGGGTGGCACGGTGGCTCAGTGGTTAGCACTGCTGCCTCACAACACCAGGGACCCAGGTTTGATTCTGGTCTAGGGTGACTATGTGTGTGGAGTTTGCACATTCTCCCCGTGTCTGCGTGGGTTTCCTCCGAGTGCTCCGGTTTCCTCCCACATTCCAAAAGATGTGGAGGTCAGGTAAATTGGCCATGCTAAATTGCCCATAGTGTGAAGTGCATTAGACATGGGTAAATGTAGGGCAATTAGTTTGGGTGGGTTACTCTTCGGAGGATCAGTGTGGACGTGTTGGGCCAAAGAGCCTGTTTCCACACTGTAGGGAATCTGATCTAATCAGATCAACCATGACTTCACTGAATGAGAGGACAGGCTTAAGGGGCTCAATATCTAACTCAAACATTCCTTAAATACAAGGAATCAAAACTGTTCATCAGAATTAGCAACTAGCCTAACTCATATCCAGTCTATTGTCAAAATGAATGTTTTGAATCAAAATTAATGCACAAGGTTACAGTCCTTTAACTAAGTTTTAACTAATACAAAGGTAGCAAGGAAAGGAGAACTATATGCTAGTTAGCTTGACATGAGTATCTGGGAAAATCGATTATTAGGCCTCGATTGCACAGCACTAGAGAATCATAGTATGATTGGGAAGAGTCAACATGAATTTATGAAAGAAATGGTTTGAAAAGTCTGCTGAAATTGTTTGAAGTTTTAATTAGCAGCATAAATAAGGTGAACTAGTGAATTCTGTGAATTGTCTTTTCAAAAAAGCACTCAGCAATGTGCCACACAGGAAATTACTGCACAAAATTAGGGCTTGCAGTATAAGGATTATATATTAGTGACATTGAGCATTGGTTAAAGGACAGAAAATGATAGGAACAAACAAGTGTCGTTCAGCTGTGTAGGCTATAACTACTGAAGTACTGCTGGATCAGTACTAAGGTCTCAGGATATTATCTACTTCATGACGCAGATAAAGGGATTGAGTGTGATATATCAAGTTTGCTATGATACAAGGTAGGTGGGAAAATAAGTTGTGAGGAGGATGCAAAGAGCCTGCAAGAAATATAGACAGGTTAAGTGAGTGGGCAAAAGCACGGCAGGTGGAACATAATGTGAAGAAGTGTGAAATTATTCACTTTGGAAGGAAAAATGTAAGAAAACATTGAATTATTTAAATAAAAGGACAGCAAATGTTTGGTATTTAGTGGGACCTGTGTATCATTGCACACTGATCACAGAGTTAATATGAAAGCACACAATATAATTGTTGCCAAAGGGACTAAGACAATGAAAACATCTTACTGCAAACATATAGGGTCCTGGTGAATCATAACTGGAGTATAGCATACAATTTTTGGTCTCCTGAAAGGTTGTACTTATTACTTTTAAGGGGGAAGAGATTTCAAGAAATTTAGAGGGAAACGTTCCCTGGACGGGATCATTTCAAACTGAGGTGGAGGGAGGTTTGCTGTTCATAAACTCAGAATAATGGATTGGCCATATAGGAGCAAGACAGGTGGAAGAGTTTTCTTTCCACAAAAGGTTAGGGATCTCTGCAATTCTCTACCCTAGAAAGTTGTGGATGCTCAGTCATTGGACATATTAGGGACAGAAATATATCAATGTTTGGAAACCGAGGGATGTGGAAATAGTGCAGGTAGGTGGAGGTCAGGCAGCAGATCAGCTACAACCGCACTGAATTGTGCAGCAAGCCCAAGGAGCCAAATGGCCTACTCCTGTCCCAGTGTGAATTCTCATTCTGAAGAATTATTCCTGAGCACAAATAACAATAAGAATCTTCAAACGGCAGCATTTGTCCCCACCAACCTGATGTGACCGAAAATAAAACTCTCAAGATTGTGTGGCCAGAGGAGAATATAAGTCACTACTTGATCCCTGCCATTTTAGAGTTCTAAAGGGATTAAAATGTCAATATTTTATAAACAAAACCACTGTGCGTCTGTTCACACTGAGTCTGTGAAGCATATACAAATGCACAGCACCATGACATCACTCACTCACAGTCAGAATCTGCTGAAACAGATGGAGAAATCTCCACTTGCAAATCTTTGAATGAGCTTGAACTTCAAAAGATACATGATGGTGTTACCATTCCAAAGAAACAGCAGAATTCCCAATCTCCCTACCATCACTCATTTGAAGACACGATTGGACCTTAATGCTAATCTAAACTACCCCAGAAACAATGTTGAATTCTTCATTTTTAAGGCAGTTGGCCAGGACTCCATGAGGAGAACTCCTGTCTCTGAATTAGAAGATTTAAATTCCTCTCCATATACCAGAGGAGAAATATTGAGACTAAAATTGAAGTACACTTGTGAAGATGTGCTATCTTTAGCAGAAAATCTTAAATCGATGTCCCATTCGCCCTCGCAAGGGAACTTACAGATCCTATTGCACTATTTTGAAGAGCAGGGGAGTGAGTTTTGTTTGGGTCCTATTGAATATTTATCCCCCAATTATCACATAGATGACCTCGCCTTCATAACATTGTTTTTTGGGGAGCTTGCTATGGAGAACTCCACTTCAAACTCCACAGTAGCTCTACAACACTTGTGAGATGTCTTGGGATTATGAAAGGCAACACAGAAATCAAAGTTCGGACAGTAACATAGCAATCACACAAAATGCAAGTCAGATTTCCTCGTTGGGGAATACCAACTGATGATAAATACTGTCAATACACTGGGCACAGAGCTGACTTGCTTCTTCCTTCTATATCAACTGAAATTATGACATTTGGGGAAACTTCCAGCCTGATTTAGAAGACTTGGGAATATCTTACTGAATTACAGCACTGAGATGGTGATCAGCCTCATGCTAAAGAATCACAACTCCTTAAATAATCTCCTCATCTTTTCAGCACAGACCTCCCCTGTGCAAACCTTTCACAGGGCCAATCCAGCAGTAGGGAGCAGGTGTAATCTGTAAGGGTGACTGCACACTCACCAACCATCATTTCAATCAGATTGGAATGCCTCTCCTAGGGACTGGGAAATAGATAATGTGTCAAATAGATTTAAAGTAAGGGATAGATTTGCCAACTAACTCAAGCCACACGTGGGATGTGTGGGAACAACAGTACGGTTTCCTGAGGTGATGTTTCTTTTATGGTTATCTGTGAAACAACCTGTCAATCTGCCAATCACAGTACCACCATCTGCTGATAGCACTCCTCTGCAAAATGTTAAATACGAAACTAACTTTTCTATTTTTGTTATACACATACACACAGATTCAGTGCTTCCGCTTAAAGGCAGGAAAGGGTGGGGTTAGGAAAGGCATTGAGACGCAAACCTTGCAAAAGGAAAGTTGCACGTTGTTCTGAGGGGGTAAAGCGATCTGATTCAACAGTTGCCTTTTGAAAAATGAGTGGAAAGACGTTAAAAAAGGTTTAAAAACTGAAGAAATATAAAAGAGTGGATATAATTTTAATAAAGGCGCTGGCATGAAACAAGTTCAAGAATTTAAAAAGGAAGCATCACAGAGAGGTCAGACAAACGGATATTTTGTAACGCTGTCTTATTAAAAGTGAAACTAGGAGGATGACGGTCAAATTATATTGTTAAAAGTCACTGAGAAACTGATCGATTTTTTTGCTTACACGAGTCTCAACTTTGGTAGATTCAGAAAATTGCTGTGAAGGATGGCACCTGCATCCGGCTGTGTTAACGAAAATATAACATACGATACAACAGAGCACAACTCCAGTTCATCGAGTTACTGATTTGTAGAAAAAAAAGCTCTGCATTTGATATTAAACAGTTAAGAGCTGTTGCGCCTCATAGTACACTTTACAATTATCATCGCAGCTAAAACATGTTCGATTAACTGGGCACTACCAGCTCAATATAACAAGTTAGTAAATTATTCAGAATTAACGGAGGTGATACAGACTGCACCCCGATTCATCTTCACACAGAGCATCACATGAGCGCCACAAGAGTAAAGTGTTATAGACACTGTGCTGCAGATACTGTCCTGAGCTCAGGACTCTCTCAATACTCCAAGCTGACACTTAAAGACACTGTTGCTACTGTACCCGAGGGCACGCCCACCTTGACACTGGAATCCCTGCTTTCCGAATCCCCTGTTAAAACAAAGACAAACAATGACTATTAGTGACACTGGGAGCCGTGCATTGCATTGGCAAACAGTGCTCTGCTATGGACGAGGCTGTGCTCTCTCACCAGATAAAGTCAGTGCAGTGGCTGCAGAATGTGGGTTGCTTGAAGAAGCGGGCGATGAATTTGTGGTCCTTCACTTCGTGAACGTTTTTCTGCCTCAGGGCACCTTTGCGGGCGAAGCGGATGGTGTTCTCCTCGCCTTCCATCGCATACACACTGTCGGACATCCTTCAGCCCTGCTCCAAGAGCTGCACCAGCAACAGCAGTGCGCACAAAGCAGCGACTCGCTGCTGCTCTTACCTATTTTGTTGTTGTTGTTGGAGTGAGCCGAACGGGCAGAGAGATAGCAACACAGTGAGGAGCCGGGGCTGCGACTGCTTCAGCCCCAGCACCACGTCAGGTTGCTCCGCCTCTTCCCAATTCAAGCCTCTCACTGTCTATTTACATAAGCAGAGTGAGCAAGGCGTCCTCCCGAAGGCGCGCACGCACACACACACACACGGTGTCTGTCCCCAACCCCTCGGATTTATTATATAAACCCCGAAAGCAGCACCACAGCAGGACCTGAACCAAAACCACTTCATTTGCAAAGCGTTCAACAAGTAGCTTCATGCAGCCCGTTTCTCACCCCCGGCGGATTGGTGCCAGTCACTGGCCCCGAAGGAAATGGCACATCTTTAAGGTCTGATTAGTGGCAGCAGGCGGTGAGACTGAGCGCCAAGTCATCTTCTTGCGGTGTTCTCCCATTTTCCCATCCCTGAAGAAGTGACCGGTCCGAGACGGGCTCGCCCTGTTTACTGACGGCACACTGTCATCAGGGACCAAGTAAAGGAGATTAAATCATGGCAATCCCTTGGGCTGAGGGAACTATAAATGATCAGGGTGATACTTCAGGCCAACTTTAGCATGCAATCCAAGGCTAGAAACCACCTGCTATGTTATTTCTTATTTTCAACATCGATAGAGAGCTGAGCGTGAGTGCCCCTTATAGCAAGGTGCATACCCTGTTGTGAGAATGGTGTCAGTCAGACCTTCTGCTTTCTTATGTATGTCCTGTCCCTTTTTTCACACTGGAGCCGCTTCCTTTCGTCGCTTTTCTATTTCGTTCCTTGAAATGCGTTGATGTTGATTTGCGTGTATTTTTGCATTCCCTTCATTTAAGTAAGATTAGGCCCGAGGGTTTCCTCCGTGGGCGCATTCGAAAAATAGTGCTAAAGAAAATTCCCCCAGTGAATTGTGACGAAGTTAGAGCACAAAAATCAGCGCAATATTCTCGTGGAGACAGGAACGGAACTAAAGGGACTTCAACTAGCACTAGGAGAGGCCTGAGAGGGCAGGAGGGGAGAGACTGGTTACAGAGTGAGGCCACGGACTGCAGGCTCAGAGCACATTTGGAAAATTCATTTTACATGTTCTGCTGAGAATCTAAGTTTTACTTTTCCGTAATTCTAAATCAATGACTCTCTGAACGGATCTACTAGGAAAACCAGAAAGACCATCTAGGTGAAGTGAAGGTGATCAGACACATTTGCCGCCCCAGTCTCCCTGTTAGTGCCTCACTGGATAGAGTGCCCAGAACCTACTCTGGGACTCAGACCTGGGCAAACTGAAACATGCTCAATCTAAAGAAAATGGGCGGGAGAATATTTTCCAGAAAGCAGGAAGGAGTGGGAATGTGAGGGAGGAGTATAGGGGGTGAGTGTGAGATGAAGCAGGTTTCAGGAAATAGGAAAGGATCGGGGCTTGTGTTTTGAAAAAAAATCAACGTTTAGACAAACCCCCGGATTGAGTGGGTCTTGAACCCAGTCCTTCTAGCTCAGAGGTAGGGACACTATCACTGCACCACAAGTTATTATTGCAGTCAATCTGCAAGGGAGGTAAGGTCAAAAGTCCTCACAATGCTGCTTTCTGGGAATGCAGCCTTATTTTCACCTTGAGGCCACCTGTAGTAAAGCCAACCTCCCTATCAGTCATTTTAACTTTCACCTCCTAGTCAGAGTGCTGTGGCCTGCTGCCTATTTCCAGGCAGGATGGGCTGCTGGGCATTGCAGAAACCTACACACCAAGGAACACAAATCCCTTTGTCTGTATACAATTCAGGCATTTCAGTGGTAGTTTTCAATGCTATTTCTAACCTGGCGTTCAGTCCAATCACTGGTGAAACCAACAAGCCTCTAGAAACTCAGTCTGTTCCAAGCTTGAGAGTTCAAATTTGATGCACTGTCGAACCCTACTGCATGGAACAGTAGTAACCTGCAGAATGTTGTCTGACACTGGCTCGACACAGGTTTCGTCACAGCCCCACACAGGGCACCTCACACATTCAATGCATTATCTGAGACAACATGGCATCTATTGCTAAAGTTCACTTGAGAATGTAACTTTTAAAAAAATTCTGGGATTTACAGATGAAAGAACGGAAACCAACATGGTCATTCTAAAAGATGAGAGACTTAAAACAATCCAGGTCTTTTTCAATATATCATTTCAGTTGCATCACACTGTAAACTTTTGCTGTAAATTCTGTGTCTTACGATCTTATACTCCACAATCACCTGATGAAGGAGCAATGCTCCGAAAGCTAGTGCTTCCAAATAAACCTATCGGACTATAACCTGGTGTTGTGTGATTTTTTAAAACTTTGTCCACCCCAGTCCAACACTGGTACCTCCAAATCATTACAATTTGTTGAACTTTTAAAAAAGAAATTGGATCTAAAATTCCATGCTGCTCAGATAGAAATGATGGAACTTTCTATTCATTTCCAGTCAGCTGATCTATAATTGTAGCAACCATAAATGCCTCTGAATCTGCAAGCTGGACATTTTCTTTGGAGATTCCCCTAAAAAGCACAACTGAATGATAGTATTGCTGAACATTTTGTTGAAACATTTTATCTTGAATTCATCAGGACAGTTCATAGGAAATATCAAAGAGAAACACTGATTGGTAGGTCAGAAGTCTCCTCTCATATAGTAGAAGTGTTGTTTTACTTTTACCTTGATATTTCTTGTAAATTGTCCAAAATGATAATCATGCTTGGAATATTAGTGAATGGACAGTATTGAGAATAGGGGGTTGTTTGGACACTGGGTTATATGGATGCTTTTCAGCAATACTCAAATAATCCAACAGATCAGACACCATCTGTGGACACATCAGAAACTGAGTTAATGTTACAAATCAATTTTCTCCCATCAGACTTCAGTTGTGCAGAAAACAGGAAGCATAAACTGAATTTCAAGGTTTAAAAGAGACTGGGAAACTGATTGGAAGAAATCAGGTCCTATGATTAAGAGTAAAAATGTTAAGAGGCACGAACTGACAATTTCAAAATTAAAAAGGACTTTGGACAGTTCTTTTTTTAATGTGCAAAGTAATCAATCCTGACTTTCTTGTCATGGATGCCTTTAGAATTCTGTGTCTATCCAGGGCATTTAGTGTTGTAGAAAAAAATGAAAAAGAAAAACATTGAACATGATAATCATATGAAATTGGAGCACGGTTCGGTCATTCATTGAGCTGACTACACAAATCAGTAAAATAATTTCTGATCTGATAGTGGTCTAACTCCATTTTGCTGCCAGCCCCCCAACCTGATCAATCAAACATCTGTCTAATTTAGCCTTGAATATATTCAATAACACAGCTTCTACTGATCTCTGTGAAAAAAGAATCCCTAAGATTAACAATCCTCTGACAGAAATAGCTCTTCACTCCAACTTGAATGGAAGGCCATTGGTTTTTAAACTGTAATCCCTAGATTTTGATTCTGCCGTGAGGGGACACATCTTCTCAGCATCTACTCTGTGGAGCTCCACCAGAACCATTTTAAAATTCTTTCACAGGAAGTGGGTGCTGCTGGAAAGGTAGCACAGACCTAATTGCTATTGAATGGTGGGTGGTGAGCCCCTTTACTGAATGTATGCAGCTCATCTTGTGGAGGTGCACCCACAATACTGCTGGGAAGAGTGTTTCAGGATTTTGACTCAACAACAGTGAAGGAATGACAATATAGTCCTGAGACAGGATGATGTACAAGTTGATGGGGTGCTTATGGGTGTTGATGTTACCATGCATCTACTGCCCTTGGCCTTCCAGGTAGTACGGCTCACAGGTTTAGAAGATGCTGTTTAAAAAAAATGCCTTTAGGAATTGCTGCCATGCACATTACTGTCATTGTGCATCAGTGGTCAGAGTGTGGAGGTGCTGGTGTTTGACCGCGATGGACAAAGTCAGAAGCCAGGTGACTTCACCTGATGAAGGAGCAGCGCTCCGAAAGTTTGTGATTTCAAATAAACTTGTTGGACTACAACCTGGTGTCATGTGATTTCTGATTTTGTGTCGGTGGAGGAAATAAATGTTGAAGTTGGTACTGAGTAATCGGTTACTTCTTCCTCAATGGCATTGAACTTCTTGAGTACTATATACTTATTCAGACTTCTGATGACCTTGTGGATGATGGGAATACTTTGGCACTCTGGAGATAAATTACTAAGTACAGAATTCTCAGCCTCTGACCTGCCTTTGGAGTTACATTATTTATAGCACTGGTCCCGTTAAGTTTCTGTCCTTTCTCACCCTCAGGATTTTGATTATGGGGTATTCAGCAGTGACAATGCAACTGAAAGACAAGGGAAGGTGATTAGATTCTCTCTTACTTGAGATGGTCATTGCCTTGCATGTGTTACATGCCACTTTACCAGCTCAAACCTAAATGTTTCAATGGCATTTCTGCATATTTGCAAGGAGTGCTTCAATATTTCAGGTGTTCCACTGACACTTAACATTGTGCAATTATTAACAAACATCCCCTTTTTAGAGTAAATGATGAAGCAACTGAAGGTGTTTGCGCCTAGGACAATACCCTGACTAATAGTTGCATTAGTGTCTTGTGGCTGAGATGTTTAGCTCCTCACAATCACAACCATCTTCCTTGGTGCCAGGTATGACTCTGAATATTGGAAATTCACTACAATTTTGTTAGGGCTCCTTAATGCCATATTCAGTCATATGCTGCCCTGGTGTCAAGTGCAGTCATCTCACCTTCCCTTTTGAGTTTCACTCTTTCCTCCTCTGTTTCAATCAAGGCTGTAATAAAGTCAGGAACCAAGCCGAGTGGACCCAAAATGGCACATTAGTGACCAGATTGTTGCTGTGTAAATATTGTTTGATCATACTGTTGATGATATACTTGAGAATTTTTCTGCACTTTTGTTAGGTCGATGACAGTGTTTTGGCTAAGATGTTCCTTACATATTTCAACAAGATCACCTTGTAGCCTTCTCACCTCTAATGAGTATAGTTCCAACGTGCTCAACCTTCCCTCATAGAACAGGCTCTTCATTCCAGAAGAAAGCATTGTGAAATCTCTCTGACCTGCTTCCAATCAAATATATTCCTCCTCAGTTTAGGTGACCTAAGCTGTGCACCATACTCTTGGTATGGTTTCACCAAGGCCTTATGCAGTTGTAGCAAGACTTCCTTACTTTAAAGGCCAGTGAGAAAGTAAGAAAAGCATCTTAAATTGTTGGATATAATCAATTTTAGTTATGTTTCTGAATGTTTATGCTCCATTATGACCTACAGGAAATCAATAACCATCAGATAACTTTTACAACAAAGTACTGTAATTCTTTCAGTATGTTTATGATGTTTGTTTTAATCCGCTAGTGTTTGTTTTCAAGCAGTTTAGTCTACAGGGGTCTGTAATGACAAAAACTGATGGGATGTCATTGTTGTAAATCTATAAATTAATAGTTATTAGTTATGTTATTATAATAGCTATCACTAAAATAATGCAACCAGTATATTACCCATACACAATTCACAGTACAGAATGTAAAGTAAAGAGCTAGGATGCAGAAGGTTGAATGATTTAATAAACCACAAGAGCAAACTTTGAATGGTTCATTATCATCTCAACCCTATGATGCGTTATGCCCTTGAAATGCTCTTCAGCCTGTATTAATTTAGGAAATATATACATAAGGGTGAAGTTGTGGGTGGCTTTGCAACATTTATAAAAATTTAGCAGCAGCACAGTAATCATGTTGCAATGACAGCAACATGATGCAGTTCCTTGTGCTTCAGTCATGTAATTTCACTCGAGGTAATAGTAATATTTATTTCCCAAATGGTGCAGGTCAATGCCCTGTTTCTGTTACACAAGGGATGCTGAAACCCCCACATGGGGATTTATTTCAGGAAAAGGCGTTATTACCTACTCCCAAAAAATGTAGCAAGGGAAATTATATAATACCCTATTACAGAACATTCAAATGTGTCATACAATAAAACTTACTTTGGATTGCAATGACTGTTATGCAAGCAGATACAACACATCAAAACTGTTTTTTATTGAATTGGTTACAGGACTAAGAGAATTTAATGCTCTTATATGAATAAATCCTTAATTTTAATATCTATCTGAGTGATCAGATAGGCAGAGCAAGCCTAGTTTAACTTCTTATATAGTGGCTGTGTTGAAAGCATTGCATTATCAATATCAGCAAGATCTTGTTCACAAATCTTAAAGTAAGGTTTAAATCTGCAGCCTTCTGTCTAAGAGGTCGAAGGTGATTAATTGAGCCAACCTGACAATATGAATTCTTAGTGACCATATTCAAATGGCTATATTTGAGTACTTGAAACCTTAGGAATAAGATGTGTGCAGTAAGTGGAAATCATGACATTGTATTTGTTTACATAACCATAGATAGGAATAAAAAGAGAAAGAGAAATAGCTGAAGATAGCTATTGTTATAACTATAATATAGTTAGTATTCAGTAACTGTTGAAGTTTGTTAAAATGAAGGAAGTCGATTCAGTATATAGCAAATGAGACATAATAAAAAATAGCATAGATGAAAATAACAATTAGGCAAAATCAAGGCTATCAATAGGGTCTGTGTGACAAAATAGAAATTTCTGTCTTTGGATTTTATCAAGGCACAAGTAGCTAAAATTGACAGGCTTTTTTCATCTGTTTTCAGGATGGAGGTAATGCTAGCAAGGCTGGATTTACTATTTACTCTCAGTTTCTCTGATTACTTATAAACATAATGGCCTGTAGACCACTTGAGAGGGCATTAGAAGTCAACCACAGTGTGTGGGAATGGAGTTTTCATGTAGGTGTATCAGATATGGTTGGTGGGTTCTTCAATCCAATTACTTTAATGATTTTTCTGATGCTAAATCACATGTGAATTAAATTCAACATCAACATTTATCTTGATCATATTTAAACACTTATTAACATCTGGATTGCGGGTCCCGGTTGAGGCCCTCCCTATGGGTACCGAACTTAGCTATCAGCCTCTGCAGTTTAATACCCTTTTTGGCAACTAAAAATGACAAGATTGAAGACATTTCATTTCTGTAAGCTAAGTAGAAATGTTCATAAATCAACTAGCTTTATTTGCTGGGATGTAATTAGATGGTAATAAATGCAGTATTTCCCAGGCAAAAAATTCACTTCTGACTGAGTCAAATTTGAAATCAAGCAGGCCAATATGATGGAGACAGTAACCCTAATTATTGGCCATTATCTTCCATATAACAAAGAGTAAAGATAACCATTTTACCCACGTTGTGACATAAAGATACTTTAAAGTAGTTCCATGCTATAACTGCTCTATAGTAGTCATGATTTGGAGATGCCGGTGTTGGACTGGGGTGTACAAAGTTAAAAATCACACAACACCAGGTTATAGTCCAACAGGTTTAATTGGAAGCACTAGCTTTCAGACCGACGCTCCTTCATCAATGTATAACTGAAATTATACATTGAAAAATTGATTGTCTGTTATTGCCTTTCATCTGTTAGAATACAGTGATAGTTTCACTTCTTTCGTGTGTAAATCACAAAACCTTTTTTTAAAAGTTGCATTCTCGGGTTAGCTGTTAACAATGGTGATAGCTAGACAATATGTTGAAGGTGTTGGCCCCCTGTATTCTCTGTCTATGGCCTGATGTTTAGATTGATTCTAATCTAAAAAGTGAGATAACAGAGTTTTACATAAATTCATGCAGTTTTTGAGCTCAGAGCTCTAAATGAATGTATGCAGTTTTTGAGCAAAGTGCAATGTAACTCTGCAAGTACAAATTCACCCCACAAAATATATGTGTGCATGTGAGTCTTTGTCTGTCTGTGTGTGTGTGTGTGTCTGTCTGGGGTGGGGGTTGTGAGTGTGAGAATGTGTGTGTGTGTGTGTAGTAAGTGCAGAGTGTCTTAAGTCTGTGAGGGGGTGCATGTGTGAGGGTGGGAGTGTGTGTGTCTATAAGGGTGTGTGTGGATATCTGTGTGCGCGTCTGTGTGTATCTGTGTCCGTGTGCATGTGAGAGTGTGTGTGTGTAGGAATATCTGTGTGTGTGTGTAGTGCAATGGTGATCAACTGTAATGTGACATGAACCCAAGGTCCCGGTTGAGGCCCTCCCTATGGGTACCGAACTTAGCTATCAGCCTCTGCTCGGCCACTTTCCTTTGCTACCTGTCCTGAAGTCCACCTTGGAGGATGGTCACCCAAAGGTCCGAGGCTGAATGTCCTGGACCACTGAAGTGTTCCCCAACTGGGAGGGAACCCTCCTGTCTGTTGATTGTTGTGCGGTGCCCATTCATCCGTTGTGTTCGGTTTCCCCAATGTACCACGCCTCCGGGCATCCTTGCCTGCAACGTATAAGATAGACAACATTGGCTGAGTCACATGAGTACCTGCCATGTACAAGGTGGGAGGTGTTCCCACGTATAATAGTAGTATCTATGTCCACAATCTGACACGTCTTGCAGCGTCCACCGTGACAGGGTTGTATGGAGTTGTCCTGAGAGCCGGACAGAAAGTGAGGACTGCAGATGCTGGGGATCAGAGCATAAAAATGTGTTGCTGGAAAAGCCCAGCAGGTCAGGCAGCATCAAAGAAGAAGGAGAATCGATGTTTTGGGCACAAGCCTTGAGTACTCAAGGATGCCCTCACAAGAACGGGGTACGATGCTCAACTCATCGACTGCCAGTTCCGATGTGCCACAGCAAGGAACCGTAATGACCTCCTCAGGAGACAGACACATGCTGCAACTGACAGGGTACCCTTCGTTGTTCAGTACTTCCCAGGGGCTGAAAAATTACGCCATGTTCTTTGTGACCTGCAACACATTATCAATGAGGATGAGCACCTTACCAAGACCTTCCCCACACCTCCACTACTTGCCTTTAAACAACCGCCAAACCTCAAACAGATCATTGTTCATAGCAAACTGCCCGGCTCTCAGGACAACTCCATACAACCCTGTCACGGTGGACGCTGCAAGACGTCTCAGATTGTGGACATAGATACCAATATTACACATGGGAACACCTCCCACCTTGTACATGACAGGTACTCATGTGACTCAGCCAACGTTGTCTATCTTATACGTTGCAGGCAAGGATGCCCGGAGGCATGGTACATTGGGGAAACCGAGCAAAGGCTACGACAACGGATGAATGGGCACCGCACAACAATCAACAGACAGGAGGGTTCCCTCCCAGTTGGGGAACACTTCAGTGGTCCAGGACATTCAGCCTTGGACCTTCGGGTGACCATCCTCCAAGGTGGACTTCGGGACAGGCAGCAGAGGAAAGTGGCCGAGCAGAGGCTGATAGCTAAGTTCAGTGCCCATAGGGAGGGTCTCAACCGGGACCTTGGGTTCATGTCACATTACAGGTGATCACCATTGCACTACACACACACACACAGATATTCCTACACACACACACTCTCATATACACATGGACACAGGTACACACAGACGCGCACACAGACACCCACACACACCCTTATAGACACACACACTCCCACACTCACACATGCACCCCCTCAAAGACTTAAGAGACTCTACACTCACGACACACACACTTTCTCACACTCACAACCCCCCACCCCAGACAGACACACACACACACAGACAGACAAAGACCCACATGCACACATATATATATTGTGGGGTGAATTTGTACTTGCAGAGTTACATTGCACTTTGCTCAAAAACTGCATACATTCATTTAGAGCTCTGAGTTCAAAAACTGCATGAATTTATGTAAAACTCTGTTATCTCACTTTTTAGATTAGATTCAGTCTAAACATCAGGTCATAGACAGAGAACACAGGGGGCCAACACCTTCAACATATTGTCTAGCTATCATCATTGTTAACAGCTCACCCGAGAATGCAACTTTAAAAAAAAGGTTTTGTGATTTACACATGAAAGAAGTGAAACTATCACTGTATTCTAACAGATTAAAGGCTTAACAGACAATCAATTTTTCAATGTATAATTTCAGTTACATCACACTAAATTTTTGCTATAAATTCTGTGTTACGATTGAGCCCTCCACTCTCACCTGTATGAAGGAGCGTCGCTCCGAAAGCTAGTGTGCTTCCAATTAAACCTGTTGGACTATAACCTGGTGTTGTGTGATTTATAACTGCTCTAGTTCTTGCTGATAATCTTTAGAATTTTTAAAAAATTGGTTAAGAAACTATTAAATGTTGATCACCTTGTACGCAAAGCCCAGGTAGAACAATCAATTAGGGAAGTAAATGTTACCTGGTTCACTATTGCAAAGGGGTTGGATACCAAGAGTAAAGAGGTTTTGCTGCAATTATGCAGGATTAACATGTACAGTTCAATTGTAGAGGTATATTCAGAATACCGTGTACCATTTTGGTCTCAGTGCCTAAGAAAGGATATACTTGCCTTAGAGGGGTTGCAATGAAGGCTTTATAGACTGTTTCCTGGAGGAGAGGGTTATTCTATGAGGACATTGAGCTTTAGAAGAACCTTTGAATTCTAAAAGATTTTGAGTGGGCTTAAGTGGATGCTGTTTTAGCATACTGGAGAGTCTAGAATCCCTGTGATTTAAAATTGAGATAAGAAGTTATGTCCATTCATAGGGGGGTGAATTGTTGGAATTTTTTACCCTAAAGAACTGTGAACACTGAGTCACTGAGTATATTCAAAACTGAGACTGATAACTTTATAACACTGGAGAAATCAAGAGATTTGGTGATCAGCAAGACAGTAGAATTGAAATAGATTAAACAGAGCAACTGGCTCAAGTAATACATGGCCTACTTCTACTGATTATGTTCTTTAACATAGCTTCAGCAAAGACACCATGAGCTTCTTGACTGAGCATGGGCCATGTTTCTTTATATGTGTCTCATCTTATTCTGAAACACCCTGATTGTCTGTCATTATAAAAGGAAAGCCCAACTATTTGTCCAAAGGAAATATCACGTTCAACGAAATGATTAAGACAGTATCCTCACTCTTGGTGCAATGACTGCAGTTTTCTCTGAAGTGTTGTATTTTTCATTACTTTGTCACATGTTCTTCTGTGCATTATTTCACTTATAAATACTTGAAAGAATAGTATTTCTGGCAATTAAAACAATGTGCTATTTTCCACTATCCTGACGGCAGATATGCAATGGACATCTAAATGGCTTCTATTTTCAATCTGAGTGATTGTACGCCATATATAGCAGAGAATAAAATTGTAAGTCACAGTCATCAAAGACTTTGTGTGTCTATTGAAACTGGTGTCAAGCTACTGAGGAAAATGTCTTGGGAATAGTCTGGCAACAATTTGCTGGAGACACCTAGTTCTGATTATAATGAAGACGTAAGAAGGATACACACAAATATTAATGGGTGTCATCAATAACACAAATGAATCAAGATGAACAAATATTCTATTTTTGTGTGGACATATCCATATCCTCATATGGATTCTTAAACAAGTAGGACTAGAATAATTTATCATTATCCTCAATAATTATCAACTCTCCATTAAACTTATAGCCACAACACAGAAATGCTAATTTCCTAGACACTACTAAATTTAAATTCAAACATTATAACAACCATAAGTTAAATAACTTTTTCTTCAAAATAATTGACATACATTTCTACATACAAAAAGCCATTGCCCTTCATAAAATAGGTAAAGTCACAACTAATATGTTTCTATGGGACGTGCACAAAGCTGTAACATTTTACCAGACAGTGACAATCCTATTTTGCATCTCAGAGCTCAGTCTCAGATTTAACTTTAACATTGAGAGTGTTCATTAATGGAGGATCTACCGCAGTGCTTTGAAGTTTCCTTGGAACCCAGCTAGCTAGGTATCCCATTTTTGACACATTTAAAACTGCTAAATCTACTTGCAATCTCCCTATACATCTCAACCCCATCATTGTAACCTCCTTCTCTTGCAACCTGCTTCCCTTCCCATATGCCCTTTTAACCTAGTTCTAGTGCCTGACAACTCATATCGTCTCCTCCCTATCACACTTCTTGCTATGCTCCTACTTCTATCTTTTACAGAATCCTTCTCCCTGCTCACATCTCTGACAACCTTCTTTTCCTCCTGTAAACTCTTGCAACCTCTTTCTCTACTCCTAGCCCTCCTTGTAGCTTCCTTTCCATTCCCACAGCCTCACCATTTCTTCCAGAGGAAAGCTTTCTCAAATTGACTGCCCCATAATTGAATTTTGCTTGATGATCTGGGGACATTTGGGATGAATCTGTCTGCCAGCCCAATGTACCTTGAGCACTGATTTATTCTGTAATGGACGTCATTAAGAGTAATACACTTCACAACTATTTTAACATAGAAATGGACCAGAAGTTAAAAACAGAAAGGGGAAAATATTCGCAACAGTAACAATGTCACAGTGTGGAAGGCATCAATTCCCCTCCCACTGGGGTCAGTTCTTGAACAGCTATTACTGAAATTAAGTTTAACCTTGTGAAAACACTGAATACCCTAAAATAGGGAGAACAATTGATAAAAGAAAACGTAAACAGAATTATTTTTATCAGATTTGAATTTGGCAAACAATCAGCTGAATAAAAATCAGTGTTGAGAAATATAAGCTATTGTATATTAATCAAAATCATCTCCTACACACACAAATGGTGTTGAATCAGCAGTGGGAGGCACATAGAAAAAACTGAGCATGATAATTTTTCATTAAGGTTGAAAGCAACATAGTTCAATCTGAAACTATAGTCTTAAATGTAAACAAAGGAAGCTATATGAAGGTATAAGGGACAAATTGGCCATTGGGGACTGAGAAAATAGATCAAAATGTATGACAGAGACAGGTAATAGTTAGATATTTAAAGAATATATAGTTTACAAAAAACATAAATTTCATTAAGGCACACAAACCCAACAGCAAAAGTGAACAAACTGGCTTACAAAAGAAGTTTAAAAGAGAAAACTTTTAAAGTTCCAAAATAAAGTAGTAAGCTTAAGAATTGGGATTATTCTGAAATTCGGCAGAGGAGGACTAAAAGCCAATAAAAGAAGAATAGAATTTGAACATAAATTCTCAAGAAATATAGAAACAGACTGCAAAAGCTTCTGTAGGAACATTAAAATGGAAAGATTGGCTGAACCAAATTTGGTCAATTAAGAGCAGAGACATGTAAATGATAATAGAGAAGTGGCAAAAAAATTAAATAATTACTTTGTGTCTGTCTTCATGGTAGAAGATACAAAAAAACTTCCAGAAATAATAATGGTTCAATAAACTGGTGAGTATGAGGAGCTGAAATAAATTAGTATCAGTAAAAAAAAAGTACTGGAGAAATTAATAGGATTGAAATTGTCAAATCCCATGGACCTCATGACTTACAACCTAGAGTATTGAAATAGTGGCTATAGAGATAATGTATGTGTTAGGGATCTTTCAAGATGCAATAAAATCTGGAGCAGTGCCCGCAGTTTGGATAGTTGCAAATGTAACCTGACTAAGAAAGGAGGGAGAGAGAAAACCAAGCAAACTATAGAGTTGTCAGTAGTAGGCAAATTACGTGAAAATATTATAAAGGATGTGATGATATCTTAGAATATATAGTGTTGTGGTTGGACAGAGACAAATATAAAGATAAATCATGTTTGACAAACCTATTGGAGTATTTTAAAGATATTACTAGCAGAGTACCGGAAATAGTGGACAGGTAAGGTCCCACGTAAGAGTTTAGTGAACAAAATTAGAGCACATGGAGTTGGGGTTTTATGTTGATACAAATTGGGAATCAGTTCACAAACAGAAAACAGACAGGGAGGATAAATGGGTCATTCTCAGGATGGCAGGCCGTGATCAGTGGGTACCACGAGGACCAGTGTTTGAATCTCAGTTATTTATAAGTTATATAAGTGATTTGGGTATGGATACCAAATGTTATATTTCCACATTACACGATGACACAAGGCTAGTTGGAAATATGAGTTGTGAGGAGCATGCAAATAAACTTCAAAGGGATTTGGACAAGCTGAATGAGCTGGCAAGAACATGACAGATTTAATCTAATATGAATAAGTATGAGTCTGTTCACTTTGTTAGCAAGAAGAGAAGTACAAGCTATTATTTAAATGGTTAGAGTCTGGACAGTGTTAACAGCTAAAGGGATGTGTGTGTCTTATATCAGTCACTGAAAGCCAACATGTAGGTGCAGCAAGTAATTAGAATAGAAAACGGTTCACAATCTATCACAAATGGAATTTGAGTGCAGAAGCAAAAAATCACACGTTTCAATTGGTGAGTCTAGCTTTGGAGTATTGTGTGGAGTTTTGGTCCCCTCACCAAGGGAAAGGTGTACTTTCAAGGGGGTGTAGCAGGGGTAAAATCATCATAGTCTTATCAGACCATAGGACTGCCCTTTCATCAGAGTGCTGATTTAACCTGAGGGTCACCATACCTCAGGAGAGGCAAAAGGTTGAGAAGGAGCGTCCTTCAAAGTAACCTCAGCCAGTGATGGGAATTGAGCCCATGATTTTGACATCTCTTGGCATTGCACACTAGACAACCAGTCAACTGAGTTAATCCCCATTCCTATCTTTACCCCTATCCCTATCCCACCCTCCCCAGCTAGATGCATAGTAAGGCTGCCTTTATGCTGCCCCATTATGCAGTCTCCTTTTCTGTGGAAGGTGAATCATATATTCCGGCTACACACAAAAGAGGGGCATAATGCTCAATGCAGAATATCCATTGGATCAGAATGTCAAATTCATTTCCCCACAATATTTCTTGTAATTTCTAAAACATAAGCTGTTAATTTGTGCAAATGTCCTGAAGGGTTGACACAGTCCCAAACTATTTGTTACTTCAGCCCTAACAGAGGAATTGCCATCAGATTGTAGAGTTCCAAGCCTCTGCATCAACAGTTTTTGTGCTTTGTATTTTTTTGCATCAGCGGCAACATCAGATGTAGGTCTCAAATCATTAAAATTCAATTCTTACCTCAATATCATTATTGCTACCATGTTGCTTAGCAACTTACAGATTGCAGTTATACCGTGTCCATTGGTCTCAGATCGCTACCTATGAAGCGCACTGTGCAACTAGAAAATCAAGATTATGCTGTTGGCTGTTCCCTTTGTTTTTAATATTATTGAAAGTATCAACAAAATAGATTGATTTATCAACATAATTTTACATCATAGGATTTTTTCAAAAATCACAACATTGCAGGGTTTTGTGTAAGAGAAGTTTATCACAATTTAAAACTATTTATAAAGCCTGGAAAAATAATGGAAAAGTACAAATATAGTGGATAGCATTTGTGCATATACAATGGAAAATGGTTTCATTCAGTGTTAAAATAGTTATGTTCCTCTCATGTGATTCTACTGCAACATTACACTTTGTAATATTTGTCTAGATTGCCTTAGTTTTGATATATACCCTTGGAACATAATTTACAAACTACAAGCTGCATTAGTTTACTTATGATATAATTAGCAGCCTAGAGGTTGTTGTTCAGCTCCATATAATATCTTTCTAGTCAGCTCTTAAAATGCATTTTCAAACCCAAACTGACACCCTATATTTGTCACTTTGTTGCATTTTACTGTATTCGGTGTACATTCCTTCCTAATTTCCCATTCACCTATTAGAAACAGACCGTGTTTTATAAGAAATCCGTACTCAGTGCACCTATGTATTAAAGTTCAGACACTCTCCATTTTGCTGAAATGTTCTGCCCATTCACTGAGGTAGGAAATGATGTGTTGATATTAAGCCTGTTACCATAGATACCAAGCTCTGCAAACACTATGACAAATGCAAAATAATGAAACACCTGCAGGCCTACCTGCTGTAATCTGAAAAGAACTAGATGAATGCTATTCTACTCTCTTATCAAGAGTAGTTTAGCTGTATTGTAAAGAAAAAAGTACGATAAATGAAAAGGCAAACACCTTCCTGCTTTTATTCTGCAAAGGAAGGGTGACAGATTTCAATTCAATACCTGCAGAAAAATGGACAATGCTGAATTTTACAAGCCTCAGCCATGGAGGCACATAAAATAGGTCTGTTGTCCCGCTCCCCTCGTTGCTGGCGATGGGGGTCCCCAAATCAATCTCCATTATATAGAGGGTGAGTAGAGTATAAACTGCCTGCCGACAGAGGTCCTTTACTGTCCAATGAAAGGTCTCACTCTGTCTCCATTGCCATTAAATGCTGGGTAGTGGCAGTGAGCCACAGCACAAAGGGCAATTTTTGAAAGGACTGCTTCAATAGGGCAGGAATAAAGAAGGATGCATCGATTAGTTGTTACTCTTTGGGCTTCAGAAGCCCCCCCACCCGCCAACAAGGCATCACCTGTTCTTTTGTTTTTGCACACCTACCCATCAAAGCTCCATCCCTCCTTCCCACCTCCCCCGCCCCCCCAAACACCCTCTCCCCTTCCCGAGGCTCACTGGTCACTCAAAGTCCAAAAATGTCAGACTTAGTCAGGTCTGGAATCCTGTTTTCCTTCTGGAGGGGGAGTAGCGTGCCCTCCACTCTTGCTGTAAGATGCAGCCCATAGAGTCACTCTCGGGAAGTGAACAGAAACAGATCATCGTGCCTTACACTGATAAGCCCAGAAGGAAAGTGTCATCTTACAAATTTAACAACAAGGCCATCAGTTCCTTTGTCCAGATTATTAATGTATAACGCGATTCGTTGTGATACTAACACTGACCCCTGCAGAACTCCATTAGTCACCGGCTGCCATCCTGAAAAAGACCCCATCCTTCCCCCTTCTCTGCCTTTTGCCAGTCATCCAATCATCTATCTATGTCAGTACCCTGCCCCTGACACCATGGGCTCTTCTCTTATTTAGCAGCCTCCTGTGTGGCACCTTGACAAAGGCCTTCAAGAATTCCAAATAGATCACGTCCACTGGCTCTCCTTTGCTCATTACCTCCTCAAAGAATTCTAACAGACTTGTTAGGCATGACTTCCTCTTGATGAAGTCATAATGACTCAGCTGTATTTTGCCATGCACTTCCATGTACTTTGCAATCTCATCCATAAATATAAACTCAAAAATCTTTCCAGTGAGCAAGGTCAGGCTAACTGGCCTATAGTTGCCTGTCTCCTACCTCCCGCCCTTACACAGGGTTTTATATTAGCCATTTTCCAGTCCTCTGGGATCCTGTCTGACTCTGGTGATTCCTCAAAGAGCACGACTAATGCTTCTACAATCTCCTCAGCTATCTCCTTTAGAACTCTGGGATGTAACCCATTTGGTCTGGGTACTTTATCCACTTTCAGACTTTCAACTGTTCCAGCATCTTCTCCTTCGTGATGGTCACTACACTCACAGAGTCGTAGAGTCACACAGCACAGAAACAGACCCTTTGGCTCAACTCATCCATGCCGACCAGGTTTCCTAAACTGAACTAGTCCAATTTGCCTCTTGCCCGAAAAATCGATTCCTCTCCTCCTCGGATGCTGTCTAACCTGCTGTGGTTTTCCAGCATCACATTCTCAACCCATACCTGTCCATGTATCTGTCTGAGTGTCCTTTAAATGTTGTATCTGTATTCACCTCTGCGAGTACCACTGGCAGCTTGTTCCATATACACTCCACCCTCAGTGTGAAAACGTTACCCTGTTTCAGATCCCTTTTAAATCTTTCCCCTCTCACCTTAAACCTACACCCTCTCGTTTTGGACTCCCCTATCTTGCGGAAAAGACCATGGCTATTCACCTTATCAATGCCTCTCTCATGAATTTATAAATCTGTAGAAGGCCACGCATCAAGTGTTCTACGCTCCAAGGGAAAAAGTCCCAGCCTATCCAGCTTCTCCATTTAACTGAAAACTTCCAGTGTTGGTAACATCCTTGTTAACTTTTGTTTGCACCCTTTCCAGTTTAATAACATCCTCCCTATAGCAGGGCTAACAGAATTGTATGCAGTACTCTAAATGTGGCTTTACAAATGTCCTGTACAGCTATAACATGATGTCACACCCTGTCTAACTGTGGTTCCACTTTCAAGGAGTTATGTACCTGTACCCCTAGGTCTCTCTGTTAGACAACATTCCCAAGGGCCATAGCATTAGCTGTATGCAGTGGGACACACTGGAAGTTAAATAAATGTGCATATGTCTTGAATGATACCCCTAGATTTTGGTATTTATTAAATTTGGCTTGTGTTCAGTTAAAAACAGATCCTGCCATGCTTTAATGGTGTCATGTTGGGCAGCCTTCAGGCAACTTTATAACGCTCATTGAATTTATTGACTTTAGCTCCACCTTCAATAATTCCACCCAAACCCATCTCCAAACTGCGAGACCTAGGACTCTGCTCCCCACCTCTGCAATTAGATCTTCAACTTCCTGACCCACAGACTGCAATCAGCAAGGACAGGCGACAACACCTCCTCCACAATAATCCTCAATACTGGTGCCCCGTAAGGCTGCATACTCAATCCCTTACGATATTCCTTATAGTCTCACAACTGCATGGCCAAATTCAACTCTAATTCCATTTTCAAATTTGCTGATGACACCACCATAGTGGGTCAGATCTCAAACAACAAGGAGACAGAGTTCAGGAAAGAGATAGATAGCTTAGTGGCTTGGTGTAAAGATAACAAACTCTCCCTCAATATCAGAAAAATGCAGGGACTGGTCATTGACTTCAGGAAGTGGATTGGAGGACACGGCCCTGTCTGTATCAATGGTGCTGAGGTAGGGGTGGTCGAGAGCTTCAAGTTCCTGGGAGTGATGATCACCAATAAAATGTCCTGGTCCTCCATGTCGACGCTGCAGTCAAGAAAGTGCACTAATACCTCCACTTCCTCAGGAGGCTAAGGAAATTCAGCATGTCCACAATGAGTTTACCAATTTTTATAGATGCACTATAAAAAGCATCCTATCTGGATGCATCACAGCTTGGCCTGGCAACTGATCTGCCCAAGACCACAAGAAATTACAGACATGTGTGAACACAGCCCAAAGCATCACAGAAACCTCCTTTCATTGACTCCATCTGTACTTCCTGCTGCCTCGGGAAAACAGCCAACATCATCAAAGGCCCCTCCTATCCCAGTTATATTCTCTTCCACCTTCTTCCATCAGGCAGATGGAAGTTTGAAAACACTTACCAACAGATTCAAGAGCAGCTTCTTCTCCGCTGTTACCAGACTTATGAACGGACCTCTCATATTTTAGAGTTGATATTTCTCTGCAGCTTGTCTGTAGCAGTAACACTGTGTTCTGCATTCTGTTCTATTACCTGATGTACTTATGTAAGGTATGATTTGTCTGCAGAGCTTGCAAAACAATACCTTTTACTGTATCTTGATACATGTGTCAATAATAAATCAAATGAAATCAAATCAAATGGTGATGATTTATTGTGGGTGGGAGCAGTGAATTTGAGAACATTGTCATAAATGGCATTTAGCTCTGCTTCCTGACACCCTGGAATTTCTGGTATACTGCTGGTATCGTCATTTGTGAAACTGATGCAAAGTACCTAGAGTCAGTTCTTCTATAATGTGATGGTTACATTCTTGTACAAATCCTGCATTATAGAAACATCATGCTTTAGAAACTGCACTTAAAGTGCTGGTGTTGTAGTTGCATTATCGCCAACACACATTTTAAAAGTTCACACTTTAGAAACAATATCCCCAATTTGTCAATTATGTTACAGCAAATTTGCGTTGATGAAACATGCGTTATAGCAGAATGACCTGTATTCTGTTCCTTTGCCATTTCTTGTTTCCAATGATTACTTCTTCAGCCTCGTTTTCCAACAATCCAAGGTCCACTCTTGCCTCTCTCTGACCTTTTAGATATCTAAAAAAGCTCTTGCAATCTTCTTTTATATTTCTAGCTAGTTTACTTATTTTATCTTCTCTGCCCTAATTGTCTTTTAAAGTTATCCTCTGCTGGTATTTCAAGGTTTTCCAATGCTTTGATTTCCCACTAATCTCCCCACATTTTCTTTTACTTCTTTGTCAGCCATGGTTGCCTCATCCTCCCCTTAGTATGTTTCTTCTTCTTTTGGATGAATTTCTGCTGTGCCTCCCAAGTTACCCCTAATTGCTGCCCCACTGTATTCACTGCTAGGCTTCCCTTCTCAGCAACTCTGGCCAGGTCCTCCCTCATGTCTCTGTAGTTACCTTCAGTCAGTTGCAATACTGTTACATCTGATTCAATCTTCTCCCTCTGAAACTGCAGCATCCAGTCTGTCGTACCATAGTCACTGCCCCCAAGGGGCTCCTTCATCTTAATCTGCCTAATCTACTCTACCTCATTACACATCACCAAATCCAGAATGGCCTGTTCCCTAGTGGGCTCCAAAAAGCATTCGCATAAGAATTCCACAATTTCTTTTTTCTTGAACTCCACTACCAACCTAATTTTCCCAGGGCACCTGAGTACTGAAGGTCCCCATGATTATTGTAATAGTACCTTTCCTACTTCCTCATTTATTTTCTGCTTCACATTCTGACTAATACTGGGAGGCCTATACGGAACTTCCATCTGGGTCGTTTTTCCTTTGTAGTTCCTCAACTCTACCCACACATTCTATGCCTTCCAACTCTGTATCATTTCTTGTTATTGATTAATTTCTTACTAACAAGGCAGCCTCATCCCTCTGTCCATCTGCCTCTCCTCTCGATAGCTTGTGTAGCCTTAGATATTTAGTCCCCAGCCCTTGATTCCCTTGCAGCCACATTTCTGTGATACCCACAACATTGTTTTTGCCAATTTCAATCTGTGCTACAAGCTCATTTACATTGTTTCATATACTGCAATCACTTAAGTACAACATCCTCAGTCCAACATTGACTGTTCCCTTCTCCTCTTTATCTGCTATGCCTGACATTAGATTTCTGGCACTTTCCGTACTCTCTGTCTTATTACCTGTTCTGGATACTTGTCCCTTCCCTTCAGTGTTTAACATGATTCTCCATTCAACTGAATCATCCTCCCACCATCTACTATAAAGCCTTATCCATAGCCCTAATTATGCAATAAAGCAGAATTTTGGTCCCAGCATGATTTAGTGGAGCTTGTTCCATCAACTTGTTCCCTCCTTCCCCATAACTGATGCAAATGTGCCACAAATTTGAACCAGTTTCTCTCACTCTCATTTTTGAACCACATGTTTACCTCTTTGAGCTCGTTGACCCTGTGTCAATTTGTTCATATAGTAATCCAGCTCTAAACACTTTCAAGAAGCTTGACATTATCCAGGACAAAGCAACTTGCTTGATTGGCACCACATCCATAAGTACCCATTCACTCCACCCACCGATGCTCAGTAGCAGCAGTGTCTACTATCTGCAAGATGCACAGCAGGAATTCAACAAAGGTCTTCAGACAGCACCTTCCAAATACACAACCATAGGCAAGTTCCATGTAGAAGAACAAGGGTAGCAGATACATGGGAGCACCATCACCTTCAAGTTCACTCTGCACCACTCAACTCCCTGACCTGGAAATATACCACTGTTCTTTCAATGTCTTTAGATCAAAATTCTGGAAATCCCTCCTTAACAGCATTTTGGCTATAACCAAGCTAAACAGATAATGGAATTTCAAGAAGGCAGCTTACTAGTACCATTTCAAAGGCATCTAGGATGGACGATAAATGCTAGCTTAGTTAGCAATGCTCCACATCCCATGAATGAATAAAAACAGGTAACAAGATGTCCATACTAAATAAGGGGATAATCTGAGACTGGGGTTTGAAGAGGAAGGGACAATCTTGGGCATTGTTCCCTGGCAGTTGAACAACTGAATGGGGAGCTGTATTGACTGAATGGATGACCATCCAGCAGCATCTGAGAAAGTTCTATATAAATGGACAGCTGAGCAAGGATAAATAATTTGGACAGGGGAAAAGCTCTCTGAGGTAGATTGCTGCTCTCTGAGATTTAGTATCTTAGCCAGCTGTTACCCTCAAGGTGCATCTGCTGGAGAGAGGTGCAAAGGAGAGGAAATCATTATTGAGAGCTACAAAGATCAAACCCCGCTTTGGACAGAGAGCTAAGATAATGTGGGATTTACAAATACTCCTTACCTCTTACAACATATATATCTACTTACTTTAATTCAGTGCTGTGTTTGATATGAACTTTTGCTTCTTTATAAAACACATAACTTCTCAAATTCAGAGTATTCTGTGACCCCTGTCAAATCTTACAGAAAATATTTGCAGAAAATTCCCTAATTAGAAAGAAAATGCTAAACTTCTTTAGTCAGTTGGTAAAGGAGACAATCAGAAATCAACCTTTATTCAGTTAGAGATTGATACACAGAGTGAACCTTTAGAAATATATACAGTACCTCATAACTCTACAACCCACCGCTGGAGTCAATAAATGAATATTTAGACAGATGTTAGAAATATTATTACATACCTCTGGACATGCTGGGACTTGGAATCTCAGTCTCCTGGCCCAGAGATAGGAATACTTCCACAAAGGCCCCTAATCAACCAGATGGGCTTTTGCAACAAGCAACACTTTGGCGTTAAATTAGCCTTTTATTGAAGTCAAACTTCACCACTTGCATGGTGAGATTCGAACCCATCCTCCCCTGAACATTAGCCTGGAGCTCAGAGTCCAGTGGCACTACACCCTCTTTATGTCTCTTTTGCTTTGTAGAATCCTTATCCAATTAAGTGTCTTGTTTGAAAGGGAGACTCCCAACACACTTTTCAGAAAAGCAAAAGCTTTTAAGAAAACCTTGATTAAACAATAAACAAAGTAACAGAACCTAATAGAGGCACAATAACAATAAACGACAAATTTTTAAAGAAACATTTTTATACTCGATTGAAATCAAATATACAACCCTTTAAAGAGATGATTTCAGGTTATTGGAAGGAAAGAGCAACATCTGTGCACAAGTTATTTCCCAATTATCAAGAAGAATGACCTATTGTCAACCTGTTCAGGCATGTTATGACATTCCTCTTGAGCAGATGGAACTGAAACCTTTGTCCCAGTGGTAAGGACACTACCACTGCTCCACTTGATCCCAGTAATTTTCTAATGAGTGCATCCTGCCTATAGAAACTTAACCTTAATTGTTTAAGCTCACAGAAAACTAAACGGCTGGTATTAGCCAGTAACAGCCAGTTAGAACATGAATGTTCCATTATTGTATAAAATATAGAGGCAGAATAATGACAAGAATATCTAAAACAAAACTATATAATAAAATAAACCACCCGTCACTTTCAGGGTATGACAAGCCACTTATATTATCATTTCTCTGAATTCATTTATCACATAGTCTTTAAAGACAAAAATAAAAATATTGTTAATAAGTACACAACAAAACCAAAGGGGAATAATTATATTTATTAGTGAGTTGCTTTCTTTGATAGAAGAAGCAGATACTCACAAAACTGCGTTAATTATTGTGATTTTCATAGGTAACAAAACAGATTGCTTTTATTATAAAGTATTTTCTAAACATTACTCTGATTGGCTAACTCAGCACTGGGCAGAGTACCCATGTACTAGTTTTGAGGACTTAGGAACGTCTTTGGAAAGGCACAGTTTAAATTATTGCTCAAGATAACACTGTAGGCAGCACGGTGGCTCAGTAGTTGCTATTGCTGCCTCACATCGCCAGAGATCCAGGTTTGATTCCAACCTCGGGCAACTGTCTGTGTGGAGTTTGCACATTCTCCCCGCGTTTGCGTGGGTTTCCTCTGGGTGCTCCAGTTTCCTCTCTCAATCCAAAGATGTGCAGGTCAGGTGAATTGGCCATGCTAAATTGCCCATAGTATTAGGTGCATTAGTTGGGGTAAATATAGGGTAGTGGAATGGGTCTGGGTGGGTTACTCTTCAGAGGGTCGGTGTGGATTTGTTGGACTGAAGGGCCTGTTTCTATACTGTAGGTAATCTAATCTAGAACAAATAAAGAAGTCAAAGAAAAGGCATTGCCAAACACTAGGAAGTACAATACATTGGAGTCAGTTTTTGTAAATTTCCTGAAATGTAATTGTGATACTGAGAGAATCTATTTATCCTGTCTTCACTGCATCCACTTCACAGGGCAGACTATCGCAGAACTGTGCTTTCTGCACCAGAGTGACCTACAAACAATATTCAGGGTTACTTCTTCCATGTTAGAATATTTTGTTGCCTGTTGTGCTACTGAATCCTTCCAAGCTATGAAAGGAGCAAATGCCAGGCTAGTCAATTGCCTCAGTATTCGGAGATGTGAAGCTGAGGCCCTGTCTGCTGATTGTTTGCCAATATTGTTGTCCATTTACTTTTTGAAATTCTGTTCTCAGCACCACAAAATTAGCTTTTCCTCAGTCTATGGCCGTCTTTTTACATTATTCTTGTATCTGTTTCTTAAAGCATGTTATAGTTATGGTTGCCCAGATGTTCATGTAGTTTTACTTTTCTGAATTGCTCTTGTTCCTTCTTCATTTCTAGATGAACTTGTATTCTTCTCTTCCTGTGCCTTTCTCATACTCTGTATGAAATGCATCCTGTATGTGGTGTTGGAACTCCATTCCCTTTCCCCATTAACAACCTCTTTTCTTTAGTCATTAAACAGGCGAGTTGAAATTCCCTATGATTATTATTCTATATTATTTACCCAGTTCCCTAATCCATTTGCACGTTTCTTCCTTCACTTTCCTTCCACTATTACTAGTATGTAAACCACACCTATCAGAGTGTTTAATTCTTCATTAACTTTTTAAAAATATATTCATTCACAGGTTGTGGACAGCACTGGCCAGTTTAGCATTTAGTGTCCATCCCTAATCACCCAGAGGGCAGTTACAATTGAGAGTCAATCCCATTCTTGTGTGCCTTGATTGACATGTAGGCCAGACTGGGCAAGGGTGGCAAATTTTCTTCGCTAAAGGATATTAGTGAACCAGAAAAGGATTTCCTGACAATCAGCAATGGCTTTTATTTCTATCCACATGAATTCTATTTTGCCTGGCTCATTGACACATTCATTTTTATTACTTCCATTACTGCCTTTCTGTTTCTCCTTACACTCTTTTTTAAGTATGACGTACCCTGCTCAATTCTCTTTTTGGAGTTTTCTGCAGCAACGATTCTGATGTCTGATTCCTCCCAATTCAGTATTAACTCCAGCTCCCCTGGTTTATTATGGGCACAATGTAAATTGCTGTACACACATTCAACTAACATTTCAGTAAGATTTCCTCTACCTTTATACTTAACCATCTTTTTTAGAATCAAACTCTGTATTTGCCCTTTTTCTGTATTTATCTCTTGGCTATTAGTATCTTCCCTTAGGTTATTCTTTTCTATGTTATCTTGTCCCTTTTTATTTTTATTTAATCAGCTGATATTTCTTCAAATCTAAACATTGTTGCTCTCTTGCCTTTTAAATTAGAGCCTAATAGAGTCATAGAAACAGATCCTTCGGTCCAACCCGTCCATGCCTACCAGATATCCCAACCCAATCTCGTCCCACCTACCAGCACCCGGCCCATATCCCTCCAAACCCTTCCTATTCATATAGCCATTCAAATGCCTCTTAAATGTTGCAATTATACCAGCCTCCACCACATCCTGTGGCAGCTCATTCCATACACGTACCACCCTCTGCGTGAAAAAGTTGCCCCTTAGGTCTCTTTTGTATCTTTCTCCTCTCACCCTAAACCTATGCCCTCTAGTTCTGGACTCCCCGACCCCAGGGAAAAGACTTTGCCTATTTATCCTATCCATGCCCCTCATAATTTTGTAAACCTCTATAAGATCACCCCTCAGCCTTCGACGCTCCAGGGAAAACAGCCCCAGCCTGTTCAGCCTCTCCCTGTAGCTAGATCCTCCAACCCTGGCAACATCCTTGTAAATCTTTTCTGAACCCTTTCAAGTTGCACAACATCTTTCCGATAGGAAGGAGACCAGAATTGCATGCAATATTCCAACAGTGGCCTAACCATTGTCCTGTACAGCCGCAACATGACCTCCCAACTCCTGTACTCAATACTCTGACCAATAAAGGAAAACATACTAAATACCTTCTTCACTATCCTATCTACCTGCGACTCCACTTTCAAGGAGCTATGAACCTGCACTCCAAGGTCTCTTTTTTCAGCAACACTCCCTAGGACCTAACGATTAAGTGTATAAGTGCTGCTAAGATTTGCTTTCCCAAAATGCAGCATTTATCTGAATTAAACTCCATCTCCCACTTCTCAGCCCATTGGCCCATCTGATCAAGATCTTGTCATAATCTGAGGTAACCCTCTTTGCTGTCCACTACACCTCCAACTTTGGTTCTTCACCGAAACGTCGATTTTACTGCTCCTTGGATGCTGCCTGAACTGCTGTGCTCGTCCAGCAACATTCGAAACCAGAATCTGGTTTCCAGCATCTATAGTCATTGTTTTTACCTCCAATTTTGGTGTCATCTGCAAACTTACTAACTGTACCTCTTATGCTCACATCCAAATCATTTATGTAAATGACAAAAAGTAGAGGACTCAGCACCGATCCTTGTGGCATTCCACTGGTCACAGTCCTCCAATCTGAAAAATAACCCTCCACCACCACCCTCTGTCTCCTACCTTTGAGCCAGTTCCGTGTCCAATTGGCTAGTTCTCCCTGTATTCCATGAGATCTAACCATGCTAATTAGTATCCCATGGGGAACCTTGTCGAACGCCTTACTGAAGTCCATATAGATCACATCTACTGCTCTGCCCTCATCAATCATCTTTGTTATTTCTTCAAAAAAACTCAATCAAGTTTGTGAGACATGATTTCCCACACACAAAGCCATGTTGACTATCCCGAATCAGTCCTTGCCTTTCCAAGTACATGTACATCCTGTCCCTCAGGATTCCCTCCAACAACTTGCCCACCACCAAGGTCAGGCTCACCGGTCTATAGTTCACTGGCTTGACTTTACCGCCCTTCTTAAACAGTGGCACCACATTTGCCAATCTCCAGTCTTCCGGCACCTCACCTGTGACTATCAATGATACAAATATCTCAGCAAGAGGCCCAGCAATCACATCTCTAGCTTCTCACAGAGTTCCCGGGTTCAACTGATCAGGTCCTGGGATTTATCCACCTTTAACCGTTTCAAGACATCCAGCACTTCCTCCTCTGTAATCTGGACATTTTGCAAGATGTCACCATCTATTTCCCTACAGTCTATATCTTCCATATCCTTTTCCACAGTAAATACTGATGCAAAATATTCATTTAGCATCTCCCCCATTTTCTGTGGCTCCCCACAAAGGCCGCCTTGCTAATCTTTGAGGGGTCCTATTCTCTCCCTAGTTACCCTTTAGTCCTTAATATATTTGTAAAAACCCTTTGGATTCTCCTTAATTCTATTTGCCAAAGCTATCTCATGTCCCCGTTTTGCCCTCCTGATTTCCCTCTTAAGTATACTCCTACTTTCTTTATACTCTTCTAAGGATTCACTCGATCTATCCTGTCTATATCTAACATATGCTTCCTTCTTTTTCTTAACCAAACCCTCAATTTTTTTAGTCATCCAGCATTCCCTATACCAACCAGCCTTTCCTTTCACCCTGACAGGAATATACTTTCTCTGGATTCTTGTTATCTCATTTTTGAAGGTTTCCCATTTTCCAGCTGTCCCTTTACCTGCGAACATCTGCCCCCAATCAGCTTTTGAAAGTTCTTGCCTAATTCTGTCAGAATTGGCCTTTCTCCAATTTAGAACTTCAACTTTTAGATCTGGTCTATCCTTTTCCATCGCTATTTTAAAATGACTAGACTTATGGTCGCTGGCCCCAAAGTGCTCCCCCACTGACACCTCAGTCACCTCCCTGCTTTATTTCCCAGGAGTAGGTCAAGTTTTGCACTTTCTCTAGTAGGTACATTCACATACTGAATCAGAAAATTGTCTTGTACACGCTTAACAATTTCCTCTCCATCTAAACCTTTCACACTATGGCAGTCCCAGTCGATGTTTAGAAGGTTAAAATCCCCTACCATAACCACCCTATTATTCTTACAGATAGCTAAGATCTCCTTACAAGTTTGTTTCTCAATTTCCCTCTAACTATTAAGGGGTCTATAACACAATCCCAATAAGGTGATCATCCCTTTCTTATTTCTCAGTTCCACCCAAATAACTTCCCTGGATGTATTTCCGGGAATATCCTCCCTCAGTACAGCTGTAATGCTATCCCTTATCAAAAATGCTACTCCCCCCCCCCCTCCTCTCTTGCCTCCCTTTCTATCTTTCCTGTAGCATTTGTATTCTGGAACATTAAGCTGTCAGTCCTGCCCATCCCTGAGCCATGTTTCCGTAATTGCTATGATATCCCAGTCCCATGTTTCTAACCATACCCTGAGTTCATCTGCCTTCCCTGTTAGGCCCCTTGCATTGAAATAAATTCAGTTTAATTTATTAGTCCTACCTTGTCCCTGCCATGACTGTTTGACTCACTTCTGTTCTCAGCTGTACCAGTTTCAGATCGATTTCTTTCCTCACTATCTCCTTGGGTCCCACACCCCCACCTTACTAGTTTAAATCCTCCCAAGCAGTTCTAGCAAATTTCCCTGCCAGTATATTAGTCCCCTTCCACTTTAGGTGCAATCCATCCTTCTTGTACAGGTCACTGCTATCCCAAAAGAGATTCCAATGATCCAAAAATGTGAATCCTTCTCCCATACACCAGCTCCTCAGCCATGCATTCATCTGCTCTATCCTCCTATTCCTGCCCTCACTAGCTCGTAGCACTGGGAGTTATCCAGATATTACTACCCTTGAGGACCTCCTTTTTAAATTTCTGCCTAACACTCTGTAATCTCCCTTCAGAATCTCAATCTTTTCCCAATCTTTTCCCAATCTTTTCCCTTCCAATGTCGTTGGTTCCAATGTGGACAATGACCTCCTGCTGGCCCCTCTCCCCTATGAGAACATTCTGCACCCTCTCTGAGATATCCTTGATCCTGGCACCAGGGAATGAACACACCATTCTGCTTTTTCTCTGCTGGCCATAGAAACGTCTGTCTGTACCTCGGACTACAGAATCCCCTAACACAATTGATCTCTTGGAAGCCGACGTACCCCTCATTGCATTAGAGCCAGTGTCAGTACCAGAAACTTGGCTGTTCGTGCTATGTTCTCCTGAGAATCCATCACCCCCTACTTTTTCCAAAACAGCATACCTGTTTGAAATGGGTATATCCACAAAAGACTCCTGCCCTAGGTGCCTATCTCTCTTACCCTTCCTGGAGTTAACCCATCTATGTGACTGTATCTGAGACTTTCCCCCCTTCCTATAACTGCCATCCATCACATACTGTTGCTGTTGCAAATTCCTTATAGCTTGTCTGTCTCTCCAACCGATCCACTCGATCTGATAAGATTCACATCCAACAGCATTTATGGCAGATATAATCCGCAGTAACCCTTAAACTCTCTTTAAACTCCCACATCTGACAAGAAGTACGTATCACTGCAAAGGCCATTTTTGCTCCTTCACAATCTACAGACCCAGAAAATAACACCGTCTTATTCCTCTACAAACACTGCCCCAGGTTAAATTAATAGCTATGGCTTATATTTTAAGTTTAATCAAGAGACTTATCTCCAAAAATCATATAATCAAGAAAGAATCCACTATACTCAGTCCTGCAGCCTTTCTCTTGGACAGACTTAAACCAACAAGTAACTTATCTGATTCTGTGCTGCGAACTTCGCCCAACAGTTCCTCCAAGATTAGTTGTGAATTTCACTGTTTGTTCATTTTCCCAGATGCACTCCAATGTCCAGCGATACACTAATTCCATCAGCAAAGGTAGCAACTGTGCAGGTTCTCTTCCTCTCTCTCCCGCACTGTCCTCACCATGTGCTTCCTTTGTCTGCTCTTCTCCCTTTTCAACTGCTGTTGGTTTGACTTTTTTTCCCAAAGTATCTTCAGCAGGATCTCCTTCCTACTTTATTCCAACACTGACCCTAAAAGTTGGCTGTATTCTTCCTTCTCTGATCATTGTGAGATATTCCTTACCCTAACACTGGACTGGATTCTGATATTTAGTTGCAGAGGATTTATCTTCCTAATTATAGAACACGACCGTAGCATTCCCAAGAAGTCTCTCTGATAATGGTTTAGAAAAAAAAAGATGGCTTCACAAAGCTTGACAAATTAATCATGAATCCCCTTCATACACTCCATGACCAAAACCCCATGCCGCAGGTTCAAAATCCAAACCCTAAAATACATTTATTAAAATAGATGTAAACTTCTTCCACCTTACATCATAAATGCATCAAGTGATAGAAATGATAGCAATCAGCTGACAAGCAACAATGCAGAAACTGGTCGGGCTGGGCTTCATTCTTGGAGAAAACAATAGGTTTCTGCAGTATGGAGATACTGTCCCCTCCCCTGGGGCAATGCCTTTAGCACTTCTAGTATTCAGTTGAAGCATAGATTTCTGGATTGCTGTGGAAGTAAGCAAGGCCCTTTAAACACTGTAATCTACATCACTGATATGACAGCAGTCAGGTTATTCATGGCAGTAAGCTGATGTTGCATCATGGCAGTAAGCTGATGTTGCATCTTAACCTGAGCTTCCGTTCAGATGCTGGGGGTAGTTTATTGCTTGTGCTTGTAATGGAAGCTGAGACATCACCCATAAGACTCTGCATCATCATTGGGTCCACTGTTTTGTGAATGGAGTTGGTATTCAATTCGGAAAGGAGTGATCTGAAGTTTAATTTTTGTAAAGCTCCTGCCGGCTTTTTGACACTGGGTGTATGTTTTCCAGCAGACCTTCCAAAGCACCCAGCTTGTTTGTTGTGTCGGCCCATTAGCCTTCTGCAAAAGCTGCCCCATTGATATCTTCATCTGGATCACCTGCAGCAAAATCTGCGCGTGGTCTGACACTCCGACAAACTAGTATCTGTGCTTTCCCATTCTCTGCCTGTCTACAGTGTGTTGCTAAGTGAATTATACAGATGTAGTGAACTGAGCAGTGTCTGAGGCTAGTGGTGCAGGTGTTAGTATGTGACATTTGAAGAAGCATTGACTGACCTTGACATTGTCCATTTCTGTGGAATGGCCATAGTGGCACATAAATGGTCAATGTCAAGGTCAGTCAATCATATATAATACATCTGTATAATTGAGTTTCCTACAAAATTGCATCTAAGGCCACCCAGCATAATTCCTGACACTGACCATCACGGGTATCTGCGTCTTTGTGTTTTGAGCTTTCATCAGGACAACCTCCAGGTGGGACACAGGACAACTCTCCTTCTTGGAACCTCCAAAGCACTGCCTGGAAACCTTGAAACCCACGCTTTCTCTTTGTTGTGTGATTCCTCACTGCATACTGTGTCAGCAGTGTTTTGTATGCCTGCCATCTAGTGCAACCAGAATGCACCTCTCCTTTAAGAACTGCAGGCGACTGTGCAAGCTAGCTTCAGTTTGTGACTGTCGCTCATGATCACAGGTGCTGTGCTGGTGCCTGCAACCGCTGAACCGCATGGTTAGCACATCTGGGTGCTGAACCGAGCCTGCAACAAGATGTCAGTGAGTTGCCTGCATTTTGGAATTGGTGTGGTTAACTGTGCTTCACAATCCCTGTACCTGTTTCAGAGGGCTGTCGGTTTTAAGTTTGACATCTCTGTGCATTAGAGAGCATCTTCCCTATTGCTAGATAAATCAAATTCTGGGAGATACTTTTATTACTTGATCCAGAGGAACACTCAAAAATGAGCTCAGCCCGAGAGAACAAAAGCATGCATTGGTTTCTATGGAAACCAAGTCAAAACCTTCCACACAGTACTGACAAATGGCACAGAGATTTTTTAAAATAATATTACTCCAAAGTCTTAGATCCTTAGTTATGCAAAATCATTCTGTATCAGGATAATTATTCAAAAATATAACAGAGCAAGCATGTGGTGTTTGAAACCATGCAGAGCACTACAATCTTTCTTATTTAATTTCAGACATTTTCTTCATTGTTTTCAAATGGTGAATTTGGGCTTGTAAGACAACTTTAGGCCAGAAAATTAATTTCCCAGGCTTGGATTTCTCAACAAAAACCTCTATACGGAGGGACAATAGATCTCAACATCAGATACATAATGGAGGAGTGGACATCGTGAGACATTTCACTAAAATTGTTGTGGAATTTGAGTCTTTATTTAAGTAAGGGCAGTCTGCTTGTGAGGGCAAGGGAGCAATGGCATTGACTTGAAATAAATAAGCCAGAGGTATGTTAGTCCAATCAAAACAAAGTAAACTGAAATATTCTGACAGCTCTCCTAATCACTTTGTAGTGAGGTCAGCCAAATGGACCTCATAGAATATGAGTTCCCTGATTGGGGCTGTCAGGGAGCCCTGGCTGACAGATATAAACAGCAAAGTCAGACATCCTGTTCACACTGAGAGCTGACTCTGAGCGAGCTGGATCAGTGTTCAGCATTCTCCATATGTAAATAAAGGGTGACTTGGTGATGGGACACTGGCCTCAATGGAGCTATTTCAACTTTTCACACAGCTGTTATGGTAGAAACAAGTTTTTACAGACCAAATCTGCAATAATATCAATAAAGAACAAGGATAATGTCTAAAGTAAAAGTAGAAAAGTGAGAGAGCTGGAAAAGACATGGATTAAACATTCGGGATCTCTGTTCAAATTGGTCAGAAGGATGGGGTTGATAATGTCCCCTGTTAGAGATTTTATTTACAATAGAGGTCACTAAAAGATTGAAAGTGGGCAAACGAATGTACCGCAGACAGTCTTTCAGGTTTTGGGACAAGATATATCATTGAGGTCCCATAACTAGGTCATCTTCCATGCCTGAAAAATGTGTTGCTGAGAAAGCGCAGCAGTTCAGGCAGCATCCAAGGAGCAGGAGAATCAACGTTTCGGGCATAAGCCCTTCTTCATGCCTGGTGGTTCCTCAATGGTTAAATAAGTCTGCTAAATTCTACTTACAGCTCCCAAGGAGAGTTAGCACATTTGGATTGTGTATTTAGCACTTCCAGTTGAGTATGTTTTTCAATTTCAAGTGCAGAGGAGCTCTTTCCCAGGCTTTTGTTTGTCTCCTTACTAAGACATTGCCAGCAGGATGTGTTTTCAGTTTATTCCTGGGCTGTGAACGTTGCTGGCATTATCAGCATTTAATACTCATCCTTTGTTGCCTTTGAGAACCTGCTGGTGGGTTGCCTTCTTGGAATGTTGCGATCCATGTGATGTTAATACACCCATGGTACTTTAGTGAGAACTTTCCAGAATTTTGATCCAGCGACAGTAAAGGAATATGTTCCAATTCGGAATTAGCTGTGATTTGGAGGAGAGCGTTGTTCTGATGCAGCAGCTGCCCTAGTTTGTTGAGGTGTTGGAGATTGTGGGCTTGGAAGGTGGTACAGAGTACGTTGTAATCTACATAACTGGTGCCACAGTGAACTGATGGTGGGTGAATGGATACTTTTAGTGAGGGTGCCAGTCAAAAAGGCTGCTTTGGCTTGGATCTTGAGGCATTCATCCAGACTAATGGAGATTATTCCAGCATAAAAGAAGGCTTGAAGGCATCACAGTATGAGTAATTTCTAGTACAGACCTGATTTGTAGGGTTGAAGCATTCAAAGCTCCATGGAATGGGAAGCAAAGCAGACGTGAGCACTTGTAGGGGAGGTGAAAAACCAGCTTCCTGATGATGGTGTCAGAATGGATCAAGCTTTCTGATGGTAAGCGTCAGAAGTCACGTTTTAATACATACAATGCCAACCTTACTGGATAGGGTCAGTAATGAAGTCCAGAGAGTCAACAATAATACAGGGAAGGTCAAGGAGGACAAAAAGACAAGTCATTTATGAGGCAGGAAGGAATGATCCTCTTGAAGGTGTGCTTTTGCAGCCAGAATGTAGTGAATAATAGTCTAAACAAGAAGGTCAATGCTGTCAGTGTGGATTAAATGGTGGCAGAGGAAATTGTCCCATTCCAGAGAAGTGGTAGGGGCTGGGTGGTAAGTTGAATTTGTTGGGTGTAGGACCTGGGTATAGATGAGTTGGGGCACTGGAGAAAACAAAAACATGCAGTAGGACAACAGGAGGGTTCAGTGTCAAGATGGGACTTTGGGATGACCATGGATGTAGGGGTAAGGGGAAGAAATGGAATGCCCAGGGAAATGATACTGAGGGCTGGGGAAATTAGGGCCATTTCAAAGATAGAAAGAAAAGGAAGGAAAATGGTTGTGTTGGGTGGGTCAAGGTAAAGTTGCCACAGTCTTACCAGACTATAAGGCTGCTGTCTTGTTAGAGAGAGATGACTGATGGTGGTTTAATCTGGAGGTCACCATGCCTCAGAAAAAGACAATCTATCACCGTGACCTCAGCTGGGGCAGGGATTGAATCCATGCTGTTGACATCACTCTGCATCACAAACCAGTTGTCCTGCCAACAGAACTAATTGACCCCCATCAAGCCAAGGTGTGAGGGTGACCGGAGGGTGGTGGAAGGTGCAGGATTGAGTTTCAAATTTAAATAGCACAATTATCTGTATTTGCTGAAAATGCACTCTAGGTTGTCATAATCCTGATCAAAGTGCTGGGTGGGTGGAGCTTTGGGTCACAGGCTATGTGAAGCTTAAGGGTGTCCATGCTTACAAGAGAGTTATGGAAAACATGTTTTCATCTCTATGACTACCCTCTTATCCTAGTTCATTTGCTACAATAGCCAGGGGTCTCATTCCCGATATCCCTGTAACCTTGGGGGCAGAACAAGAGGATATGATGAAAGGCAGTTTCTGGTGGCAAACAACAGAGATGACAACAGCAATAGTAGGCAGCACCAGGTGGGCAACAAATGCATCATGGAAAATGGGTCATGCACATCAATGTGACCCCGGAAGAAGATCTAATTACTGTCGGATACCAGAGAGGCAAAGTCAGACACACCAGAGCATATCCAGGAGAACTAGCTGCCAAACTGTTTCAGGTTGTTCATTAAGACCTGCAATCACATGGATTCAATGGAAACCCCATGCCAGTTAAAGTTACAGTCCCCAGCCCTAACTGTATGCCAGTGGTGCCATCACTCAGTTTTCTTGAGTGGAAGGTATTAACGACTGCAATCCCATGGTTATTGGACCTCTATGGGAACCACCAGCTGCTGTTGTAAATTGTAAAGACTTTCATTCTTTGAATATTGAACCATGAAGGGAGAATCATGCAGGTCTGTGCTTGTTTCCCAGGAAACTGTGATGGTGCCCATATCTTGCCCAACTCTCAGCTCACAGCTTTTAGAAAACCCAGCCCAGATGGGGATGGATGGATGGATCCTCAACGACAAGGACTGTCTCCTCCAAACATGACTGACGACACCAGTGAGGCATCCCAGAGCGATACAGAGGAACAAGCTCATGTGTTCGCCAAAAACAGCATAGATTGTGCCATTGTCTTGTTCGAAATGTGTTTCCACCACTTTAACTGGTCTGGAAGGAGCTCTGCAATATGCAGCCCAGAGAAGGGCCCAGTTAGTCATGGTTTGCTGAGCAAGGCCCAACCTAGCTCTGGAAATCAGGAAGGTTCGCTTTCCTACAGATGATGACAGATTATCAAACAATGCAGAGGAGGCTATAAATGTAGATGAGACTTTATGGATGACAAGACCATGTAGAGGTGTGCAAGGGATGTCAGGGGCAGCTTAATCTACTTAAGGTTTGCTCAACATTAATCGATTTACATGACCAATATCGAATCACCAGAACTCCCCAGTTATTTATTTATTTAGATTAGATTAGATTAGATTCTCTACAGTGTGGAAACAGGCCCTTCAGCCCAAAAAATCCACACCAACCCCCTGAAGAGTAACTCACCCAGTCCCATTTCCCTCTGACTAATGCACCTAACACTACGGGCAATTTAGCATGTCCAATTCACCTGGCCTGCACATCTTTGGACTGTGGGAGGAAACCGGAGCACCCGGAGGAAACCCATGCAGACACAGGGAAAACATGCAAACTCCACACAGACAGTCACCCGAGGCTGGATCGAACCTGGGATCCTGGTGCTGTGAGGCAACAGTGCTAACTACTGAGCCACTGTGCCGCCCGCTTTGTAAAACTTTAAGAAGGTTCCAAGAACTTCTTATATTCTGATCCGAACATATTTAAAAGTGCATATGTCTCAGTTATATGCATGCAGAGTAATCTGGGGTAAATCCTCTCGGGTACATAGAAGATCAGTCATCTCGAATGTTAAACAAAAATGGATATTGCTGGAGAAACTCAGCAGGTCTGGCAGCATCTGTGCAGAGAAAGCAGAGTTAACGTTTCAGGTCCAGTGTTCAAAACAAAGATCACTGAACAATGGTTAATGAACTCGTGTTCTGAAGAAGGGTCTCTGGACTCAAAACGTTAACTCTGTTTTCTTGCCACAGACGCTACTAGACCTGCTGAGTTTCTACAGCAATTTCCATTTTCTTTCAGATTTCCAGCATCCACAGTTCTTTATTTTATCATCCTGAATTTTAAGTTGTTTTCACCAACTGATCATCACAAAAGTGACCATTCAATAAAGATTGTGAGACAACAAGACATCTGATTTCCCATCTCCCTTTAAACCATCAAAGTGTGCCAAAAATTCCATGACCATTTATTCTCATTCTATGGTAGCCCTTGGATGTTGTTCAAAAGTACTCACAAATACATAAGTGATATTGCCTTGCGTGGATGTTTCACATTGCAAAATACTTGGAAAAATGAATCGTGTCACCTTTGCACTTTAATTTGGATCCACGTGTAGGTATGTTTAAGTCCACCATCAACATCAGCAGCTGAAGGGGAGGCAGCATATTCACAATGATGGCCTGTTGTCTTGGATAGTCATAATCACCAAGTGGAACGCTAGTTAAGCAGGGTCACATGTTGTCCTGCAGGGAATGAATACCTCTCAGGGTGTCCATGAAATATAATGTCCAGACATTTGATGTGTGAGATAATGCTGAGGGCATTGATTTCCTGCCCATCTTCATGGCAAAATTTACTGCACTCCTTGACTACTAATAGCCAATTGGCAGGATGTAACTGCATCCACATCATATTAAAGAATTTAAAAAATATCCCAAAGGCGTTCCATTCTGCCTGTATACCACTATGCTATCACCTTTTGCTGAGACAGGACATATCCAGGAGTGATTAGTTGAAAGTTATGATTCTAGGAGTGTGACTGTCAGTCTGTTGCTTGACTAAACTGTGAGATCACACTCAAAATGTTTGCATGTCCTCAGGTATTAGGGGTACATTCTGCAAGATGGACTGGGCTGGATGTACATTTATGCATCCAGTGCCTTGATCAGTGATGGGTGGTCTGTCTGGTTTTGTTCTTTTTTCCAAAAAATCCACCTGTTTGAAAACATTTTAACATGGTCATCATCCCCTAACGTGGGACTGAAACCCAGGCATTCTGGCTCAGAGGGAGGTGCACCACAAGACACTTTTAGTTTTATGTCCAAAACCACTCTGTAGCTGTTACTTTAAACAGTAAGGCACAGACCCATCTTAAATCTATTGAATTCATGATCCCAGATGAGCCCCCCGTTATAATCCCAGCTGTTATTATTTCCAGACAAATCAGATCCCAGACAAGAGTCTGGTTTGGGAGGTCATATTTTACTTTGTTTTGGTTTTGAGCTGTTGCTGAAAATAAAGCAACATCTGCTACATTGTGTGCTTACCAATAAAACAGAAGTTTATTCCAGAGAAATTAAGATTAAATAGAATTGTCCTGCTACTTATGAGAGAATTACACGACTTATAATATGACTGCAAATATTTTTGAACATACTACAGAAGTAAAATCCCATTAATCCCAAAATACTACTTCATAAATTGAAAGGAAACAACAGCTTTTGTACAGTACCCAAATGACATCATTGACATAGCACCCAAAACACCACGTGTACAATATTCACACCAGAATCCCCATATCTCAAACCTCAGCAGATGCACAATACTTGTGACTTCAACTTTTAGATTGATAGTTTCTTCTTAGAGCTATTATAATCCAGGTTTCAAGGTACTCAGCTTAAAGTAACCTTTTCAGGATTTTATCCAAACACTTCTGGTCTGAGTCTAAGAGAAAGTCCTCACTCTCAGGCAAACTAATTCACAAAGTATCATCCTTATTTCAGAAGAACTTTCCTACATCTTATTTGTTCACAGGACTGCTTTACCCAAAGACAAAAGCAAAACTAAAATTCTCTCTCTCTCTCTCTCTCTTTCTCTCTCTCTCTCAGCATTAAATGTTTCCTTCGAGCTTAAAATGAACAAGTTCTAGAATTCTAACAACCTACTTACCATGCTGGGTTACAAGCAATCCAAAATAAACAAAAATCAATTACTGCACAAAACATATTCACAATAAAGGCTGACCTTAAAACTGTTTAAAAATAAATCACTTCAGTTGAGAATATATTTAATGAGTATCACACAGAGTTCTAAAGAGTCACAAAATAATTGAAGACATTTTCTTTGCCTTTGTTTTAAATTCTCTCACCTTATCTTGACACTATATGTCTTTGTTCTAGGTTTTACTGCCAAGAAAGAACAAACCTTTTCCAAAGTTCGAACATTTACCCTCTGTTTATGTTAGTCTCCGTTTATGCCCAATTTGTGAAAGGTTCCTGAACATGTTCCATCACAAATTCGCAAATAACATTAGCTTTTGCCAGTCCTCTGACACTACAGTATTCCTAAATAATTATCAATTGTGTGTAATAATACCTCTGCCCTTTCTTCCCACATCCAATCTGAACAGCTTTATGATCTCAGCTGCTAGTAACACTAGACAAGTCAGATCCGAAAATGAAATCTGACTTGATAGATAGAGTCATAGAGTAATACAGTATGGAAACAGACCGTTTGGCCCAAACTGGTCCATGCTGACTTTGGTGTCTACTCAGCTAATTCCAACTGCCCGCATTTGCTCCATATCCCTCTAAACCCTTCCTATCTATGTACCTACCCAAATATTTTTAAATGTTGCCATTGTACGTGTCTCCACCACTTTCTCTGGCAACCATTCCATATATGCACCACTATCTGTGTGAAGAAGTTGCCCCTCAGGTCCTTCTTAAATCTTTTTCCCACTCATCTTAAACCTTTGCCCTCTAGTTTTTAATTCCCCGTCCTTGGGAAAAAGACTACATACATTCATCCTATCTATGCCCTTCATGATTTTATACACCTCATTATGGTCACCCCTCATTTGCCTACGCTCCAAGGAATAAAGTCGTATCCTGGCCAACCTCTCTGTATAACTCTTATGCTCAGTGTCATATCATAGTTGCAGTTGGTTAACATGTTAATTATTCACTGAAATATACTCACACAAGGCTGTAGATCTTATTTAACAATAGGACATCATTCCCATAGAATGTCCCATAGAAATATGGAAAAAAAACCCCATTTGGTCCAATAAGTCCATACTGACTGCTGAAAAGCATCCCACACAGACCCACCCTCCTCCCCTAGTAACCCTGCATTGCCCATGGCTAAAACACCTAACCGACACATTCCTGAACACTATGGGGTGATTTAGCATGCCCAGTCCACCTAACCTGGATTGTGGGAGGAAACCAGAGCAGCTGGTGAAAATCCAGGCAGACACAGGGAGCATGTGCAAACTCCACACAGACAGATACCCAAGGGTGCAATTGAACCCAGGTCCCTGGCATGTGAAGCCGCAGTGCTAATCACTGAACCACCATGTTGCCTATTACATAAAATAAGAAACAAGCAAATAAATCTGCATTGCTTATGTATGTACATGTATATCTAGAAGGCAGTAAGAAAGATCTTAATGTAAACATAAACGCAAAAATTCAACTAATTTCCCAACACCTTTTGAAAGGGATTAAATGCAGAGAAATGTCATGTCCATCTGATTTTTAAAAACCTTTGCTTAAGTGACTTTCCTAGTTTATTTTGCTTGAACTGAGAGTACAACACGATGATTTGTTTCCAGGTTTGCTGGCATGAACCTTTCACAATTCTGATGTTCGAATCGTTTTCAGTTCTGATAACTTGAAGATTTGTATCCAAACCTTCCTGGCTTGGATACTTCACAGGCTAGAAACTACTTCTGCTGAGGTGACTGGTTCACCTGAACTGTACTAAAAAATCATAGTTCTCCTTGGAAGAGAGAAGAATTTTCAATTGGCCTCCTAGATCTTCTGAACTTAAACTTTGAACCTTTTGTTCTGAAATCAAACCTAAACAAAATATGTTTACTCTGTCTGTTATAAACCCAACAGTATAAAAAAAACACTTAATACTTTAACACTACAGGTGCTCTCTCAGCCACACGGCTGCAGTTACACTCTTTCTTGGAAGTGATGTGTCTAAGTTGACTTTCTAACTTCTTAAAAAGAAAGTGTCACAATACTGACTAATTCAATATAATCGTATTTGAAATATCCAATTCACACCGTTATAAATTCTTTACTTTTATCACATCTTCCCCTCAATAGACAAATGGAAAGGTATCCCAGATGAGGCATTTTCATTTTCTTTTTAAATGTTCTCCTTATTATTTCTGTGGTACATCAATGAATATTTTGATACTCAAACCAATGACATTCTATGCAAGTCGATTTTGATTACAGCAATTTTTATTCATATTTGCTTATGACAAAGTTTCAGCTATAATATTGTCTTTGCCAGACTCGGTGATTTTTAAAAAAATATAGGTCTGTAGCACTAAATTCCAAATAGACAATCTAAAATTATTGTCACAGAATCTCTCCAAACAGAACTAAAGGGTTGTGGTCTGTATTAAATCACAGTCTCTTCAGTTCATTGAATATGTAAATTTGAATTTGATTAAATAACTTTGAATAATTATTCAGTGCTGCTCAAACAGGTGCTGTTGTTACCACAGGTTTCAAATTGTCAAGGGCACTCAGACAAGTTTTTGTCCATTCAACTTTTGTCTTTCTTTGGTGATTGTCAAAGGAGCCACAAAATGCTGAACACCTGAATAAATGTCCAATACAATATATTCATGCAAACAAATATGGAATTTCATGTTTTGTGTTAGGTTTGGGAAAAATGTGTTGCTGGAAAAGCGCAGCAGGTCAGGCAGCATCAAAGGAACAGGAGAATCGACGCTTTGGGCATAAGCCCTTCGGGATTCTCCTGCTCCTTTGATGCTGCCTGACCTGCTGCGCTTTTCCAACAACACATTTTTAATCTCTGATCTCCAGCATCTGCAGTCCTCACTTTCTCCTTAGGTATGGGAAAACCCAAGATAGCCATTGTTTCTCCTTCCCTCTGTGTTACTTAACCTTGTCCCTTGGTGTGACCAAAATAAGTCACTTTGCATTAGCAGATTTGCTTTTTGTCAGATTTATGACCGAACTAATGCTTTGTGATCAATCAAGCAGTTAATTCAAGTGGTGTAAACATTATTCTCAAATTTGGGAATACAACACAGCCATTCTTCAATGGAGATAACACAGACACACAATCCATCAATGATATTGTTGTTTGATCAATGGAAAGTTGCTGATCCATTTTTATTCCAAAAAACATGAGTTTATATTGATAACATCCATCTAGTGTTACAAAAGCTGCTATTTCTTCGGCTCAGTCAATTGTACTTGCCAATTTTTTTTTAACAACTGACTTTCAGCAATGAATTGTCCTTCACCACATTTTTGAATCTAGTCCTCCAGTTGTGAAATTAGATAGGAAATTGCCTTTGTTACCAGAATCCATGCCTTTGCAAGAATCCATGTGTGACAGGCCTGGATTGCTACCATTATTTTATGTGACCTTTTGCTACTATGACTCAATTCAATAATGCAATTTTTCATCATGAATCTAATCGCTTTGCTCACTTGAGCTAACTGGAGCTAATTTCTCTGGATTGAGTATGTAAGGATGCTGTTTTATGGGTAAGACATTTTCCCATTAAAATATTTTTCATGGCAGCTACACACATTATTTCTGTAGTAGAGTTCATAAACTGCTCACAGTTTTCTGGAAGATTGCATAATATCCAAGTTACTGGAGGTTCATTCTGGTTACTGGAGGTTCAACTTCTGAATCCTCAATTTCTGATTCATTATTAATTTGATTTAGTTTCTATTATTTTAGTTTCACTTTAAATGGAGAGGAATTTCTTAAGTGTGTACAAGACAATTTTCTGATTCAGTATGTGGATGTACCTACTAGAGAAGGTGCAAAACTTGACCTACTCTTGGGAAATAAGGCTGGGCAGGTGACTGAGGTGTCAGTGGGGGAGCACTTTGGGGCCAGCGACCATTATTCTAGGTCATTTTAAAATAGTGATGGAAAAGGATAGACCAGATCTAAAAGTTGAAGTTCTAAGTTGGAGAAAGGCCAATTTTGACGGTATTAGGCAAGAACTTTCAAAAGCTGATTGGAGGCAGATGTTCGCAGGTAAAGGAACGGCTGGAAAATGGGAAACTTTCAGAAATTTTGAGTGCGAGCAGCAGCTGAGTTTAAACGAAACCGGAAGGCTACAGCTAAGGTAAGACTGTTTCTTTTAAAATTTACTTACCGGTAGCGGGCAGTGGTGTTTTTTTTCTCTTCACAGAAAGAGCGGGAGCAGCAGGGGGAAGTGACGACGACCAGAGGGGCAGCCGGGAAGGAAAGCAGTGAGTATATAAATCAGGAAGGCGGCTAAACCCGAGACTGTACAACCGTAGTGTCTCCCACCCGCCCTCCTCCTCTAACCCCCTTACTAAGTACTGTTTATCTATTAATTGTTTTTTTTTATAAAAAGACTATAGCAGAGAGATGTCAGGAAGTATTTTAACTCAAACCTGTACAAAGTAATAAAGTAATTAACTAAGCAGAGATGGCTGGTCAGGTGGTGTGCTGTAGCTGTATGATGTGGGAGCTGGCTGATCCCATTGTGAATGGCAGTGACCACATCTGCAGCAAGTGTTGGTTGCTGGAAGAACTCCGGATCAGAGTTGATGATCTGGAATCTGAGCTTCAAACACTGCGGCGCATCCGGGAGGGGGAGAGTTACCTGGACGCTTTGTTTCAGGAGGCAGTCACACCTGGGAGATTAAGTAATTCACATCCAGTTCAGGGACATCAGAGTGTGACTGTAAGTGAGGCAGGTAGGGGGAACCTGAGTTCAGGAGTGCAGGAGCTTCAGCCCTTGACCTTGACCAACACGTATGAGATTCTTGCTCCCTGTACGGATGAGGAAAAGGCTCTGGACAGGATGAGCCAGCTGACCACGGCACCTTGGTGCAGAAGGCCATACAAGAGGGGGGAGAAAAAAGACAACTAGTTGTTATAGGGGATTCTATAATTAGGGGGACAGATAGTATCCTTTGCAAGCCCGATCTCGCATGGTGTGTTGCCTGCCCGGTGCCAGGGTTCGGGACATCTCTGACCGGCTTGAAAGGCTATTGGAGCGGGAGGGGGAGGATCCAGTTGTGGTCCACGTTGGGACTAACAACATAGGCAAAGCTAGGGTGGAGGACCTGTTTGGGGATTATCGAGCACTAGGAAGGAAATTGAAGTACAGGTCCTCAAGGGTCATAATCTCCGGATTACTGCCCGAGCCACGTGCCAATTGGCATAGGGATAAGAAAATTAGGGAAGTAGACACGTGGCTAAGGGATTGGTGTGGGAAAGAGGGATTCCACTTCATGGGGCATTGGCATCAGTTTTGGAACCGAGGGGATCTGTACCGTTGGGACGGCCTCCACCTGAACCGATCAGGTACCAATGTTCTAGCGAAGAGGATAAATAGGGTGGTCAGTAAGACTTTAAACTTCTGAGTTGGGGGGAAGGGAAAGTGAAAGCGACAGGGAGCGTGGAGTTAAATGGAAAGATAAGCAGGATAGCATATGTGCTGGCGGATTTAAACTTGAGACAGACTGGGAATGCAGCAAAAAGAAAGGATAACTTTGGACATCTTATGACTTCCAATATCTCTAATGATAAGAAAATTAACATTAAGGCACTTTACCTGAATGTGCGTAACATTCGTAACAAAGCAGATGAACTAATGGCACAGATCATTGTGAATGATTATGATGTGGTAGGCATCACAGAGACGTGATTACAGGGGGTCAGGACTGGCAGTTAAACATCCAAGGATTTTCAACTGATCGAAAAGACAGGGAGGTGGGCAGAGGGGGCGGGGTTGTCTTGTTAGTTAAGAACAAAATTAAATCTATGGTGCTGAATGACATAGCATCGGATGATGTGGAGTCTGTGTGGTTGGAATTGAGGAACCACAAAGGCAAAAAAACAGTGGGAGTTATGTACAGACCTCCTAACAGTGGTCAGGACCAGGGGCGCAACATGTACCGGGAAATAAAGAAGGCATGTCAGAAAGGCAAGGTCACGGTGATCATGGGAGACTTCAATATGCAGGTGGACTGGGTAAATAATGTTGCCAGTGGATCCAAAGAAAGGGAATTCATGGAATGCTTACAGGATGGCTTTTTGGAACAGCTTGTCATGGATCCCACAAGGGAGCAGGCTATTCTGGCCTAGTGCTATGTAATGAACCACACTTTATAAAAAATCTTAAAGTAAGGGAACACTTAGGAAGCAGCGATCATAATATGGTAGAGTTCAGTCTGCAGTTTGAAAGAGAGAAGGCAAAATCAGATGTAATGGTGTTACAGTTAAATAAAGGTAATTATGAGGGCATGAGAGAGGAACTGACAAAAATAGACTGGGAGCAGAGCCTAGCAGGGAAGACAGTAGAGCAAAAATGGCAGGAGTTTGTGGGTAAAATTGAGGACACTGTACAGAGGTTCATCCCCAAGAAGAGAAAGATTATCCGGGGAGGGATTAGACAGTCATGGCTGACAAAGGAAGTCAGGAAATCTATCAAAGAAAAAGAGAGAGCCTATAAAGTGGCCAAGAGCACTGGGAAATCAGAAGATTGGGAAGGCTACAAAAACAAACAGAGGATAACAAAGAGAGAAATAAGGAAGGAGAGGATCAAATATGAAGGTAGGCTAGCCAGTAATATTAGAAATGATAGTAAAAGTTTCTTTCAATACATAAGAAACAAACGACAGGCAAGAGTAGACATTGGGCCACTTCAAACTGATGCTGGAAGGCTAGTGATGGGAGATAAGGAAATAGCAGGAGAACTTAATAAGTACTTTGCGTCAGTCTTCACAGTGGAAGACATGAGTAATATCCCAACAATTAAAGGGAGTCAAGGGGCTGAGTTGAGTATGGTTGCCATTACAAAAGAGAAAGTGCTAGAAAAACTAAAAGATCTTAAAATTGATAAATCTCCTGGCCCCGATGGGCTACATCCTAGAGTTCTGAGGGAGGTGGCTGAGGAAATAGCGGAGGCGTTGGTTGAGATCTTTCAAAAGTCACTGGAGTCAGGGAAAGTCCCAGATGATTGGAAGATCGCTGTTGTAACCCCATTGTTCAAGAAAGGATCAAGGCAAAAGATGGAAAATTATAGGCCAATTAGCCTAACCTCGGTTGATGGTAAAATTCTAGAATCCATCATTAAGGATGAGGTTTCTAAATTCTTGGAAGAGCAGGGTCGGATTAGAACAATCAACATGGATTTAGTAAGGGGAGGTCGTGCCTGACAAACCTGTTGGAGTTCTTTGAAGAGGTGACAAGTAGGTTAGACCGGGGAAACCCAGTGGAAGTGGTCTACCTAGACTTCCAAAAGGCCTTTGATAAGGTGCCACACGGGAGGCTGCTGAGCAAGGTGAGGGCCCATGGTGTTCGAGTTGAGCTACTGGTATGGATTGAGGATTGGCTGTCTGACAGAAGGCAGAGAGTTGGGATAAAAGGTTCTTTTTCGGAATGGCAGCCAGTGACAAGCGGTGTCCCGCAGGGTTCAGTGTTGGGGCCGCAGCTGTTCACATTATATATTAATGATCTGGATGAAGGGACTGGGGGCATTCTAGCGAAGTTTGCCGATGATACAAAGTTAGGTGGACAGGCAGGTAGTACTGAGGAAGTGGGGAGGCTGCAGAAGGATCTAGACAGTTTGGAGGAGTGGTCCAGGAAATGGCTGATGGAATTCAATATGAGCAAATGCAAGGTCTTGCATTTTGGAAAAAAGAATAGAAGCATGGATTACTTTCTAAACGGTGAGAAAATTCGTAAAGCCAAAGTACAGAGGGATCTGGGAGTGCTAGTCGAAGATTCTCTAAAGGTAAACATGCAGGTTGAGTCCGTGATTAAGAAAGCAAATGCAATGTTGTCAATTATCTCAAGAGGGTTGAAATATAAAAGCACTGTTGTGAGACTTTATAAAGCTCTGGTTAGGCCCCATTTGGAGTACTGTGTCCAGTTTTGGTCCCCACACCTCAGGAAGGACATACTGGCACTGGAGCGTGTCCAGCGGAGATTCACACGGATGATCCCTGGAATGGTAGGTCTAACATATGAGGAACGGCTGAGGATCCTGGGATTGTATTCATTGGAGTTTAGAAGATTAAGGGGAGATCTAATAGAAACTCACAAGATAATACATGGCTTGGAGAGGGTGGACGCTAGGAAATTGTTTCCGTTAGGCGAGGAGACTAGGACCCATGGACACAGCCTTAGAATTAGAGGGGGTAAATTCAGAACAGAAATGCGGAGACATTTCTTCAGCCAGAGAGTGGTGGGCCTGTGGAATTCATTACCACAGAGTGCAGTGGAGGCCGGGATGCTAAATGTCTTCAAGGCAGAAATTGATAAATTCTTGATGTCATAAGGAATTAAGGGCTATGGGGAGAATGCGGGTAAGGGGAGTTGAAATGCCCATCAGCCATGATTGAATGGCGGACTGGACTCGATGGGCCGAATGGCCTTGCTTCCGCTCCTATGTCTTATGGTCTTATGATCTTAAATGAGATAACAAGAATCCAGAGAAAGCATTTTCCTGTCAGGGTGAAAGGAAAGGCTGGTAGGTATAGGGAATGATGGATGACTAAAGAAATTGAGGGTTTGATTAAGAAAAAGAAGGAAGCATATGTCAGGTACAGACAGGATAGATCAAGTGAATCCTTAGAAGAGTATAAAGAAAGTAGGAGTATACTTAAGAGGGAAATCATGAGGGCAAAACGGGGACATGAGATAGCTTTGGCAAATAGAATTAAGGAGAATCCAAAGGGTTTTTACAAATATATTAAGGACTAAAGGGAACTAGGGAGAGAATAGGACCCCTCAAAGATTAGCAAGGCGGCCTTTGTGGGGAGCCACAGAAAATGGGGGAGATGCTAAATGAATATTTTGCATCAGTATTTACTGTGGAAAAGGATATGGAAGATATAGACTGTAGGGAAATAGATGGTGACATCTTGCAAAATGTCCAGATTACAGAGGAGGAAGTGCTGGATGTCTTGAAACGGTTAAAGGTGGATAAATCCCCAGGACCTGATCAGGCGTATCCGAGAACTCTGTGGGAAGCTAGAGAAGTGATTGCTAGGCCTCTTGCTGAGATATTTGTATCATCGATAGTCACAGGTGAGATGCCGGAAGACAGGAGGTTGGCTAATGTGGCGCCACTGTTTAAGAAGGGTGGTAAAGACAAGCCAGTGAACTATAGACCGGTGAGCCTGACCTCGGTGGTGGGCAAGTTGTTGGAGGGAATTCTGAGGGACAGGATGTACATGTATTTGGAAAGGCAAGGACTGATTTGGGATAGTCAACATGGCTTTGTGCGTGGGAAATCATGTCTCACAAGCTTGATTGAGCTTTTTGAAGAAGTAACAAAGAGGATTGATGAGGGCAGAGCAGTAGATGTGATCTATTTGGACTTCAATAAGACGTTTGACAAGGTTCCCCATGGGAGACTGATTAGCAAGGTTAGATCTCATGGAATACGGGGAGAACTAGCCAATTGGATACAGAACTGGCTCAAAGGTAGAAGACAGAGGGTGGTGGTGGAGGGTTGTTTTTCAGACTGGAGGCCTGTGACCAGTGGAATGCCACAAAGATCGGTGTTGGGCCCTCTACTTTTTGTCATTTACATAAATGATTTGGATGCGAGCATAAGAGGTATTGTTAGTAATTTGCAGATGACACCAAAATTGGAGGTGGAGTGGACAGCGAAGAGGGTTACCTCAGATTACAACAGGATCTGAACCAGATGGGCCAATGGGCTGAGAAGTGGCAGATGGAGTTTAATTCAGATAAATGTGAGGTGCTGCATTTTGGGAAAACAAATCTTAGCAGGACTTATACACCTAATGGTAAGGTCCTAGGGAGTGTTGCTGAACAAAGAGACCTTGGAGTGCAGATTCATAGCTCCTTGAAAGTGGAGTTGCAGGTAGATAGGATAGTGAAGAAGGCATTTGGTATGCTTTCCTTTATTGGTCAGAGTATTGAGTACAGGAGTTGGGAGATCATGCTGCGGCTGTATAGGACATTGGTTAGGCCACTGTTGGACTATTACGTGCAATTCTGTTCTCCTTCCTATCTGAAAGATATTGTGTAACTTGAAAGGGTTCAGAAAGGATTTACAAGGATGTTGCCAGGTTGGAGGATCTAAGCAACAGGGAGAGGCTGAACAGGCTGGGGCTGTTTTCCCTGGAGCGTCGGAGGCTGAGGAGTGACCTTACAGAGGTATACAAAATTATGAGGGACATGGATAGGATAAATAGACAAAGTCTTTTCCCTGAGGTTGGGGAGTCCAGAACTAGAGGGCATAGGTTTAGGGTGAGAGGGGAAAGATATAAAAGAGACCCAAGGGGCAACTTTTTCACGCAGAGGGTGGTACGTGTATGGAATGAGCTGCCAGAGGATGTGGTAGAGACTGGTACAATTGCAACATTTAAGAGGCATTTGGATGGGTATATGAATAGGAAGGGTTTGGAGGGATATGGGCCGGATGCTGGCAGGTGGGACTAGATTGGGTTGGGATATCTGGTCGGCATGGATGGGTTGGACCGAAGGGTCTGTTTCCATGCTGTACATTTCTATGACTCTATGTTACAACTATTAAAATGATCATCTTCCATGTCATTATATTTCTTTAACATATTAATGTGACTCATTCACTGGTTTTTCCTTCTTTCTGAAGCATTGACTAGATAATAGACATAACTGAGTTTTTTTATTTGTGTAGGTCCAGGATACCTTCATTTTAATGGTTTCCCAGGGACAGGCACTAATACCTTGTCTCCATAAACAGAATTTTGAGTTTTGGCCTCATTAGCTACTCTAATTTTCACTGCTTCTTAAACAATACTCAAACGGTTTTTGGCTAAGTCGCCTGCTTTGATTAGTTGAAACATATATGGCCATTGAGCTTTCATTTCTAAATCTCTTTAATCTATTTAAGGGATCGTCTCACCTTATATCCAATGTCGGACAGTGGTGACTTGATGAGCAGAGAAGGTGAAGGCTATGGAGAGGAAAGATGAACTTTTGAAGCTGCTTCAGTTTTAGTAATACAAATTTAATATTAATTTATTCAGCATTTTCCCATTCGTACAAGTTATTCAGTAATTTATTCTGTAATCCAATGTGGTGTAATGTAGTGACACTATATACTTTTCACTGTACCTAGGTACAAGTGACACTATTAAATAAGTCTAAATCTAAATCTGTTCAAAAGCACTCAATCCTGTGTACGCATTAAGGGTATCCTTAATTGCAAACTGTAACAAGGGAATTCCATGAGAACTCTGGTCATGATCTTCAAAGTTTTAAGCAATCATTCCGGTGCTCCTTGTGATTGTGCATGATAAGCTGAAGACTAGTGTTTCCGAATAAACCTGTTGGAATATAACCTGGCATTGTATGCTTTTTAATTTGTATTCCCAAGCAATTCCTTCTTTCTTTTGAATATTTGTGACTAAATTTGTGCCTTGATCTGCTTGTATTTCATTAGGCAATTCACATCTCATTAAAAAAAACTGACTAAATTTTCAACTATAATCTTTGCATCATTTTTCTCAAAGGCAAGGCTATTGGGAATTTTGTTGACACATTCAACATAGTTGTTGAAAAATATTAATTTCCACTTCTAGATTTAAAAGATCCATTAAGAGTCTAATAAATGGTCCTTTGAAAGATAGTCTTAATAATGCAGATTAATTTGCTGATAGCAGTTTCTCCAATACGTAACATGAATGGCCTATATGGCACAACTTAACCCCACCTTGATGTAATCTTGGCCAATAAAAATGTTTCAGTATTTTAGCCCATGCTTTCCTAATACCCAAGTAATTTGCCATTTAAATTTGTGAGCAACTCAAACTTACTATTACACTCAGATGGAACTAGAGTAGCGCCTCGACATACAAACGACCCTGTTCACGAACAAATCGGTTTACGAACAGGATTGTACGTAAAGTTTTGCTTCAACATACGTACAAAATTCAAGGTATGAACGTAGCTACGAACGCAAAACCCCTTGGATTCATTGTAATTGTTCTGCTTTGCTACGCACACTTTGAATATCCGAACAATGGGAAAATTGATTCAGTTCACAAACTTTTCGATTCGCGAATTGGGTCCCGGAACGGATTAAGTTCGTAAGTTGAGGCGCTACTGTACTGCCTATTCTTCATCAGCTGACATTTGAGTTGGTCAACATTTGTTCAATTACACTTTGAATTTCAAATAATAACACTGAAGTATTGGTTCTACGTTTTGGAGAAGGTTTTTGGGTATAAATCTCCCAATTCAGAATGCTTGTTGCATTTTCATTAAAGACGATGAGTTAAACACATCAGCCTCATTTTCTCTTTTTTTTAAAATTTTCAAAGATTTTGTCTGATCACTGAACTTCTAAGTCATCACATTTTTTTATAGACTCCTGCTCTTCCTGTTGAATTCTTTGGGCTAGAAATATAATCACAACAGCCAGGAAATAATCCAGGATGCACCTTCCATGGAATCTGTTTCTTTTACTTTTTTGTTGTTCCACCATCTTCACTGGAGCTAATATTTTTGAAGCAAACAAAATATTTTCCAAGATAAGATCAATTCATTCTTTAGGGATTTGTTGCATTATTGCAAATGTAACTTTCCTATTTACTAATTCACTCTTCAATCAAACTTTACATCACGGACTGTTTTGTAACCTCCAAGCAAACTTCTAAGTAATACTTCTTCCTCTAATAACCCCTCTGGAAACAAATCATATTACTAGACAACAACTATGACTAACCTGCTCCAGTGTTTCACCATAAATTTATTGAATTACTCCCTCATTTTGGAAAACAAGGTAATATCTCTTGATTCAGAATACACTGTGATCTGATTCTCCATCCAGAGTTGAAGATTTTCTTGAATCACTGGAGAACATCTCTTGCTTCTTCAAGGATTCCCTTTGTATTACAGCTACATTTTTAATTCCCACTCCCTGTCCTGATATATCCCATTTCTGAGGATCACTTAAAATTTCCATTTATTGCAATTGGTCTCTCTTTTAACTTCAATCAATTAGATTGGGAATGACTTATTAGAATGAAAGCATGTTATTTTCATTAAATCACTTCTATATTCTGGCTTTACTCCTTTCATTACTTTGGTATTTTTTTTTTACCTAAAACTAATGTTTTTCAATCCCAAGGTTCTCTTTCCCTTCTATTTCATTGTGAACTCCCACAATTCTCTTCTGCCAGAATGTAATTGTCTATGCAAGATATTATAGACATTGCCTTTTGGGATCTTAGATGCTTCATGTTCAGAAACTTAAAGTTTAATTGGAATATTATTTCTGAATGTTTCCATAATCATGATTTCCCTCAATTTCTCATTTTTTAGGGTCTAAATTCAACAATTGAATCAGCATGAGCTGAAAAATAATCCATTGACATAAGATATTGCTGACAGAGTCACTGTGTGTCAGAGCTTACATCTTGCTCTCATCAGGACAATTCCCAAGAAAGATCAACTTGAAGGGAAAACAACCTTGTTATAATGTGTGAGAAGATAGTATTGATTGGTCAGCAACTAGACTCTATTTGGTAGAGGCAATGCCATGGAGAATGCATGAGGACCGACAGAAAACAGCCCAGTTTTGTTTCAATATTTTGAAGCTGACAAGATACTTCTCAAGATAAAATCAATTCCTTTTTTAGGGATTTGTTACACCACTCCAATACTGAATGGATCAAAGCAGTGAGAAATGAACCACTGAATTATTGTTACCTGCTTTGTCGAGTTGAAATGGGTTCAGTGTGTGAATGTGTTTTTCTGTCTGCAAATAACATTGCCCAATATATTAATATATGTAACATCCAGTATGTGCAAGTGCACCACACTGTCAGTCTGACTGACAATCTGAAATTGGTTGTCAGCATAATTCTTAGCGCACTCAGGAGTATTTAGCAGATATATTCCCCTTGCATCTGATATTGGATACACTATTGTGAGCTTTGAAAACAGGAACTTGTTGGAGCTGGTCAGTGCCTTGCTTGTTGTAAACAGCTGAAGGGACATGCTGTTTGATATGCCCTGCCAGTTTCAGAGACGTGCGACTACATGCCGAGCTTCTAGCATGGAACAGGCCACATTACTCATTTGTGTGATAGCAGAATGTCTTTTTGGCTTGATGGCAGCATCTCATTAGTGACAACGTGTTATTACGGCATACTAGCAGCATAAAACAGCAAGCTTCAGTGGTTCCTCATACCTCAGGACCAAAAGTGATGGTCATGGTCCTTCTATGAGTTACAAGATATATAGCAAGAGATGACCTGATCAGGGAGGCCATCATCTCACAGAATGGTTTTGATGTTCTTAATTTCAGTATCAAGCTTGCACAGTAACCAAATCGTTTAGGCACCATTTATGAGATTGCTAATAAATCCAATCACATACAATGTAAACTGTGAGAATGCCAACATGTATAATGACCAGTAAAGATAGGCAATATTACACTGCATTAAGAAAATTCTATCATGTCGCTACAGATTCAAGTATAGCAGACACATTATCCCACATAGTGTGGTGAAAGGTGCATAATAAATACAATACTTTGGAAGTTGGATTTTAGAATAGAGACTGATGGAAATGGGTCATTATTGTAAAGGTTTCATTTTATAAAAAAGGTCAGAAGGTCACTTTGGAATAGTATCAAGTTGCAAGAAAGCATGTGATTGCAGTAAAGTGACTGAGAGCCATCATCTTCAATGAAAAGAGAATCCAGCCATTGCCCCTGTTCATTCAATGACATTACCATCAGCGAGTACCCCACTATCAACATCCTGGTGGGTTACCATTTACCAGAAACTGAACTAGATCAGCCATATAAAATGGTGACTACTAGAGTATGTCATAAGCAGCAAGTAACACAAGTGCTGACACTCCAAAGCATGTCCACTATCTCCAAAGCCCCAGTGTGATGGAATATTCTCCACTTGCCAGGATGAGTGTAGTTCCAACAGCCACATCACCAATGTCTTCCAGGACAAAGACATTTCTCTGATTGACACCACACCCACAAACATTCAGTCTCTCTGCCATTGACAGCCAGTAGCAATAGTGTGTACTATCTGCAAGATGCATTCAAGAAATTCGCCAAAGTTCTTTAGACAGTATCGTTCAAACCCAGGACCACTTCTATATAGAAGGACAAGGGTAGCAGATACATAGAGTTACCACCACACGCAAATTCCCCTCCAAGTTACTCACCAGCCTGACTTGGAAATATATTGTTGTTCCTTCACTGTTGTTGTGAATCCTAGAATTTCCTGCCAAATGGCACTGTGGGTCTACATACATGGACTGCAGCAATTCAAGAGGGTAGCTTACCACCACCTTCTCATAAAAGAATTTTATAAATTGTTCACAGATCATTGAAGATAGCAGGATAAGTGGAGAGAATAATTAACAAAGCTTCCAGTGTCCTGGGCTTTAGTGGTTGGAACACAATATTCAAGAACAGAGGAGTTGCTGAATGTGTATAAGATACCTGTTAGACCTCAACTAGAGTATTGAGTACAGTTCTAGCCCTACATCACAGGAAGCATTGAAGTCATTGGAAAGTGTCCAGAAAATATTTACAAGAATGATTCAAGGGATGAAAAACGTCAGTGTGAGGATGAATTGGAGATGTTGGGACTGTTCTCGGGAGAGGAGAAGGTTAAGAGGAGAACAAGTTTTCAAAATCATGAGTGACTTGGATAGAGTAGATAGGGAGGAATTGTTTGGTTCATAAATAATCAGGAACAAGAGTGTGTATACATAGTGATTTGCCAAGGAAGCAAATGTCATAGGAGAAACATTTTCAGGTGTCACAATGATGGCTTTGACTCAGATTAAAAGAAATGCATACCATCTTTTTGTCTTACAAGAAAATAACTATTTACTGTAATGAAAATGATTTTCTTAACCAATGGGAAAAACAGGAAAAGAAAGTGCTGATTTATAACTACTCAGCTTAAACTTTATCCCTATTCATTTCACATTATCAGACACACACAAAAACAGCCAAGACATAAGTACTCTGTGTGGAGAAAGAAAAGTTAGAGAATTACTGTTCTGGATCACCAAGTCAGATTACAAACATGGATGGGTTGTTCACATAGTCCTTTTACTTATTCAATGAGAGCACAATATTAGCTGTACAGCAATAATCAGGCATTATTTCACTGTTTGATTGGTTGGCACCAGTCTTTCCCCTTCCTTTTATTTCTTTCCACATTTCTGAATGTAGTTTTCCTGCTCTTTTGATGAGAATCAGAGAGAACAACTTTACAGCATTAGACAGAGAGAAATGAGCCTCTGGAGATTTGAACTTGCTTCTATTTACATTTTGCACACAGGGCTAAGCTGCAGATAGACCAATCAAAGGGTTGTTACTAACTGAGTTCTTCCGAAACCACGCACCCTGCACTCAATGGCTCCAAAACTAACACTGTATTATGTGCATCAGTTCACTTCGCTTGTTTTCACATACTACAAACAACTCCCAAAAATAAAATGACTTGGTTCCTTACAACACACACAATTCATGTCTGGAATGTACTGCCTGGGAGTGTGTTGGAGGCAGGTTCAATTGACACAGTCAAGAAGACATTAGACAATTGGTTCAATTTAAATAATGTGCAAGGGTATGGGGAAAAAGGCAAGAGATGGCACCAAAGAATGATACTCATCAGCAGAAATAATGAGCTGAATGACCTCCTTCTGCACAGTAAGACTGTGATCCTAGCAAACCAGTTATCATTCTGGAATCAGTCTTGGCCGTATTATCATCAATATGAAAAAGACACAAGGTGCAGGAGATTAGATGCCATTCCATCAAAGACCCATATTTCTCTTATAACCCAAAAAAATGTTTGCAAGAGTCTACCAGGCATCACATTTTGCTATTCATTGTATTTTAAAACTGAACTCAACTACACAAGTTGCAGTTCAATGCACCCTGATCCACACAATGATGGAGGGTTTAGATTGCCGTGATTTAGTGCAGCAGTGCTAATGTCTATTGCTTGCTTGACACACTGGTGAACACACTGGTGAATAGGCTGGCAATGTCAAATAAGCACACGGACACTGCATTGCTATTGATATGCCATTTCTGTATGGTCTTCACAATCTGATACTGTGCTCCATTGGATAGAAACTTGGACCTGGTCATTAAGAATGGTGTTTGTTGATATACTCACACTTGTTAAGGCTGACTACTCCTGTCTCTTTGTTGGGTTTACTAATACCTATGTCTGCAATCATTATGAGACCTTCCAATGCTGCTGGTCATTTGCCTTATATGTGAAAATTAAACAGAAGCTGTTTGGAATCCTGAATAATGCATTAGATCAACGCGGCATACTTTCAGGGACTCACCATCTACTGGAGATGCTGGTTTCTGGGTGGGATAGCTATGACAAGAGCAATTCAACATCCAACTTAATGGGTTTCATCCTGGGCTCAAATTCGTCTTCAAAATGAAGCAGTCGAATGGGCTTCCTTTCCATGATGTTCTCGTTCAGTAGTCAGTGAGAGATTCCCTATTATTGTTTACTGTGAGCCTACCTTTCCTGGTCAGTATATACATTTGGTACGACACAATAAATATGACCTTATTGGCAACTTTGCAGATAGGTTCTGAGCCATTCATATGCTATGACAGCTTGTTGCTGACACAATGCACAAAACCATTCTGTGGGATAATGACTGCCCTGATCAGACCATTTCTCACTGTATAGCACATCACCTCATGAAAGCTTAAGGAGCTGAGTAGTATCCAGACTATAGTAAGGTAGTGTTAAACATTGAGCAACAGGCAAAGCTTGTTATCTCATGCTGTCACTGTGCAGTAGCAACACAAATCATGTTTGCCACTAACAGGATGCTGCTGTCAAGCAAAAGGACATTCTGCTTGTCACACAAATGAATAATGCAGGACATCAACTCAAAACACATTGTCCAACATTAGAGGTGATTTTGTGATTGCACAACATTTGCTAAGTAACCTGAGTGTGCTAAGAATTAAGTTGACAACAAATTTTTGATTAAGGTCAGGTTTGTAGCATGATGCGCCTATGCATATTGGAAGTCACATTATTTAGTAATAGATTAACTCTCTGTAGGTGTAAAGAACACGTATTGCAAATATGTCAACACAGCAGAAGAGGTGCCATTTATTTTCTGGTTCATTTCTCAGGCCAATGCTTTGACCAAACATCAGTGAACTTGCCTGGTTTAAAATTCAGGAAGGCTTCACCATTAACTGCCCGCTATCATCCAATCAGTGCTATCGCATGGAATGCCACTGCCAATCAGAATCCACTTGCCAATAAATCTCTTATAATACAAAAACACTCTTTTTTTAAATTATGCTGTTGAATGAAAGATGAAAAGCTCTGACATAATGTGTCATTTTTAAACATTAATCAGGTTCTGTAATATGAAATGATTAACTTAAAATAACAAAAATTTAATTAATACTCAACATTTGACCTGAAATGTTAATTTTGTTTCTAACTACATTTGTGGCAAGGGACCTGCTGAATATTTCCAAAATTTTACATTTTATTTCAGATTTCCAACATGTGCATTATTTTTGTTTTCATGATCTTAAATAATATAGGTACAGTGTCTTATGGATTATTCTTCCAATACATCATAATACTCGGTTTGCCTTTATGTCATTTAAACAGAGCTCGGCAATTAAGTTGCTTTATGTCATAAGGTGCTGCCGTATTTATTCTGGGTGATACAATTGATCTGCGTAGGCATTCACATCCTAACAATGTCAAATAGAGTAGAAGAACAGAAGATTGCTCCAAGCAACTTATTATAGAAGGAAAGGAACAGAATGGAGAATAAGAGCTTTCACCATGACTCATCAAAACTGATTCAAATCAGCGAGTTTCAAAACTGCATTTCATTTGCATTGTTTTAATACCCCAATGGCAGTCACTGTTTATATTTCTGTTTTCAATTATATGGTTCAAATAATAGCAAACTGAACTTCACTACGGAAGAAAATCTGAACTACACACTTTGCATATTGTTGTCAAACTGATGAAATGGATTCAATGCATTTTAGCATCTACATATGCAGCATAATATTCCAGATGCTGAACCACAAAATCATAGGGGGTTATATTGACAAAAGGGTGAAAATAGGTATTAAATGGGTGCTTTACTAACAAGATATGCCTATTTAAAAACCTGGTTTTAGGCCACAATTTTAGAACTAATTGCTAATTACCATGACTCAAACATGCCCAGAGGTGCTAAATCAGATAGCTGCACTTTAGCACTCAGCTGTGATTAGAAGCAATTTTCCGGGAAGCAGCTGCACTACCATTGAAATTAAAAGCAGCATTTTTCATTAAAAATGTAGGCAGCAGTATGCATCAGGCTAGTTCAGTGACTGAAGGAGAGAGTTCCCAGGTTCTCAGATGCAGCTTTGGAGATCTTGCTGCGACAGAAACAGCAGAAGGGAGATGTCCTGCACTGTCAAGAGGCTGAAGGACACCATGGAGGCATTTCGTCTTGCACTTATCAGGCCAAATGCAAGAACACCAAACGTTCACTTCAATTTATGGTACAGGATGTGCTAACAGCTACACAAACAATAAGGTCGGGTTCCTAATGTGACTCAATTACACTTGCTAGAAATGACATACGCTTTCATGCAGGCACTCATTCTTCGCAAACAAAATATGTTCAAGCTTTGCACTGTTTCTGAATGACCTGGGAGCTGGAGGAGCCCATCATTCACCATGACTTTCTACATGGCAAGCCTTGGGCCAATCAATCAGCATCCTTTTCTCATATAGTTTAAATTGTTGTTATTCTTTCAAATTTGGCATTCTGATACACAAAACAAAATATTCAAATTCCCTACCACCAAGCAACAGCCTTAATACAGTGCATTTTCTCTCAGTCCATCTACTATCTCACTTTACAGTGACAGCCCTGACACAACCCAGAAGCTCTGCATCCTTTACTGGCACGACCACTGATACTGCAGCCACATACGGCTGAGAACATGTGAGCAATCTTCCTCACACAAACAGGCAGTGTATTGGCATTATCGCTAAACGATTAACCTAGTGAGCCAGTTTATGTTCTTTGAACCCGAGTTCAAATCCCGCCATGGCAGATGGAGGAATTTAAATTCTATTAAAAAAAACCTGGAAGAATCTACTGATAATCATGAAACCATTGTCGATTGTCAGAAAAACACATCTGGTTCAATAATCTGAGGAAATCTGCCATCCTGACCTTGTCTGACCTACATGTGACACCAGACCTACAGCAATGTGGCTGACTCTTAGTTGCCCTCTGAAATAAATGGCTGAGCAAGCATTGGAAAAGACAACGGCAGAAACAGCCCTGTTGACCCTGCAGGACCCTCCTCACTAATATCTTGGGGCTAGAGTCAAAACTGGGAGAGCTGTCTCACAGGCTAATCAAGCAACAGCCTGACATAGTCATACTCACAGAATCATACCTTACAGACAATGTCCCAGACACCACCATCACCATCCCTGGATACGTCCTGGAGAAAGCGAGGATTGCAGATGCTGGAGTCAAAAAGTATGGTGCTGGGGAAGCACAGCAAGTCAGACAGCATCCAAGACGGAGGAGAGTCAATGTTTCGGGAATAAGCCCTTCATCAGGAATTTCTGATGAAGAACTTATGCCCGAAACATTGATTCTCCTGCTCCTCGGGTGTTGCCTGACCTGCTGTGCTTTTCCAGCACCACACTATTGACTCTGGATCTGTCCTGTCACATCAGCAGGATTTATAAAATCATGAGGGGCATGGATATATAAATAGGCAAGGTCTTTTACCCAGGGTGGGGGAGTCCAAAACTAGAGGTTTAAGGTGAGAGGGGAAAGATAAAGAAGGGATCTAAGGGGTAACTTTTTCACGCAGAGGGTGGTACGTGTATGGAATGAGCTGCCAGAGGAAGTGGTGGAGGCTGGTACAATTGCAACATTTAAAAGGTATCTGATAGGAATATGAATAGAAAAGATTTTGAGGGATAAGGGCCAAACGCCGCTAAATGGGACCAGATGAATATCGGATACCTGGTCAGCGTGGACAAATTGGACTGAAGGGTCTGTTTCCGTGCTCTATATTTCCATGACTCAATGATTCTATGTGGTGGCAGCTCAGTGTAATACAGCTGGGGGGGGGAAGTTACCCTGGGAGTACTCAACACTGACTCTGGACACCATGAATTCTTATGGCTTCAGGTTAAACATGGGCAAGGAAACAACCGGCTGATTACCACGTACTATTACCCCTCGGCTGATGAACTAATACTGCTCCATGTTGAACAACACTTGGAGGAAGCACTGAGGATAGCAATGGCACATAATGTACTCTGGGTGGGAGATTTCAATGTCCATCAGCAAGAATGGCTCGGCAGCAGCATTACTGATCGAGCGGGTCAGGTCCGAAAAGACATAGCTGCTGGACTAAGTCTGTGGCACATAGTAAGGGAACCAACAAGAGGGAAAAACATATTCAACCTCATCCTTATCAATCTGCCAGTGTATCTGTCCATGATAGTATTGGTAAGAGTAATCACCACACAATCCTTGTGGAGATCAAGTCCCACCTTCACATTGCAAATGCACTCCATCATGTTGTGTGTCACCAGCACTGTGCTAAATGGATAGACTTCAAGCAGATCTAGCATCCATGACGTGCTATGGGCCATCAACAGCAGAACTGTACTCCAGCACAATCTGTAACCTCATGGCCTGGCATATCCCCCACTCAACCATTACCATCCAGCCAGGGGGTCAACCCTGGTTCAATGGAGAGTGCAGGAGAGAATGCCAGGAGCAGTACCAGGCATACCTGAAAATGAGGTATCAACCTGGTGAAGCCACCAACAGGCCTACTTGCATGCCAAACAGCATGAGCGACAAATAATAGACAGAGCTAAGTGATCCTACAACCAACCGATCAGATCTAAGCTTTGCAGCTCTGCCATATCCAGTCGTGAATGATGGTGGACAATTAAACAACTCACTGGAGGAGGAGGCTCCACAAGTAACAGATCACCAGTTTAAAAATCCATGTATTCACTTTGGATGTATTCCAAATTAAATACAATACAATACAATTTATTTTCCCATGTCAGTTGATTGAGCTGTGAGTTTTAACTAATAAATCAGAGACATTATACGTTGTGAGCCAGCCACCCTGTGCCTTCTACAAGAAAGTAAAAGTAACTAGAGAAGAGAAATTGAAGAACCAAATGGACCATCCGATCGAACGCTGTGGACAGGAACCATAGAACTGCTTTCCCAGTTTTCCCTCTACTTATAATACAAATTGTATTTTGTGTCTGTCTGTAAGTATGTGTAAGGAGAGTTTTATAAGGGGATTAGAGTTTTAATGAGAAGAGTTATAGGTCAACAGTTCATAGGGATCAGACAAAGAAGAATAGATTGGAACCAAAAAATTGGAAATGATAAGGAAAAGATATAAAAAGAGGGCTACTGAGGCTGAAGCTGACTAAAGTAATGAAAGAGATATGGAATAAGATAAACTGAAGCACAAGGAATAACATCATCAAGGAAGAGGATTCAGGCAGTGGGGAAAATTATCACGGACAGACTGGCATTTTAGCAAGCTTTTAGCAAGCTTGCAATTGATGCCCAAGAATTCAAGAAGCTAATTTTCCAAAATTAATTAAATTGAAAAAATCTTTATCAGGTTGGCAGCCATTCTGAGAACGATGGATTGAATTGAAAAAAATGTTACAGCCTAAGGGCTCAGTAAGTATTCTTCAACTTAATAAATGGAATGTGTAATCCTCAGAGTTAATTAAGGAAATGTATAAACTTGTAACACAGCCAGACAGGCATCCTAAAGTTAATAAGTGAAACAAAGCTTTGAAATCATTAGGGTAGGTTTAACACAAATCAATAATTACATTGTATTTGTCCATAGGATGTAAGCATTACTGACTCGGACAGCATCTATTGGCCATTCCTAATTGGCCATATGGCAGTTAATAGTCAACTACATCACTGTAGCTCTGGGGTCCCATTTAGGCCAGAGTGGATAGGGATGGCAGATTAGGAGATAGTGCGGACTTCAGATGCTGAAGAAGTCAGAGTTGGTAAAGTGTGGCGCTGGAAAAAGCACAGCAGGTCAGACAATATCCGAGGAGCAAGATAAAGTCCTTCATCAGGACTAGGATGGGGGAAGGTGGCTGAGAAATAAATGGGGGGGCGATATTGGGCTAGGGGAAAGGTAGGTGAGATGGTGATCGGTGGGTGATTGTGATAGGTTGGTCGGAAGTGTGGAGCAGATGGGTGGGAAGGAAGATGGACAGGTAGGTCAGGTCAAGAGGGGTGAAGCTGAGTTGGAGGGTTGGGTCTGGGATGCAGTGGGGTGGGGGGAGGTGGAGGAGAGCTTTGGAAATGGGTGAATTCAATGTTGAAGCTGCATGGCTGCAAGCTCCCAAGGTGGGAGATGAAGTGTTCCACCTCCAGTTTGTGGGTGGCCTTGTGTAGGTGATGGAGGAGGCCCAGAATAGACATGTCATCAGGGGAGTGGGAGGGGGAATTAGAGTGGATGGCCACAGGAAGGTGGGGTTAGTTGGTGCACATGGACTATAGATGTTCCCTGAACCGTTCAGGAAGTTTGTGCTTGGTCTCTCTGATGTAGAGGAGATTATATCAAGAACAACGAATGCAGTAAATGAGGTTCAAAGATATGTAAGTAAATCTCTGCCAGATATGGAATGATCCTTGGGGCCTTGGATGGAGGTGAGGTGGGAGGTGTGGGCACAGGTTTTGCACATCTTATGGCAGCAGGGGAAGGTGTGGAGAGGTGGTTGGTGGGGAATGAGGATTTAACGAGGGAGTCGCTGAGGGAATGGTCCCTACTGAATGCAGATAGGGGTGGGGAGAGGAATACATATTTGGTCATAGGGTCTGATTGTAAGTGGCAAACATGGCAGAGGATGATTTAGAGATTAGTGGGGTGGAATGTGAGCACTGGAGGATTCTATCCTTGTGTTGTGGGGTTTGAGGATGGAGGTGTGGGATATGGAGGAGATATGATTGGGGGCATTGTTGATAACAGAGGCTGGGAAATCACAGTCCTGGGAGTAGGAGGACATCTGGGATGTCCTGGAGTGGAAACGTTCATCCTGGGAGCAGATACGATTCAGGCAGAGGAATTGGGAGTCAGGGATTGTAGTGAAACAGTGAATTAAATTGGGAGACCATTTGAAGACACAACTATGCCTCTTAGAGACATGAAACATACATATGAAGAGAGAATTTGGCCTAAGAATTTCATAATCCTCACTCCACTGCTATTACTGAAATGCTTAGGAGATGGGGTTAAGCATAAACCTGTCTGATCTAAGTCTGAAAACTTCAAATTTTTATCTGAAGTTGTTCTCTCACGATTTTCCTATCACTTTGCTTCACTAAAGCAATGCAGGGCAGGTAAATTGGCTCCGCACAATAGTACTTACCAATGATTCTACAACAGGCATAATGGTTGGCATTTACAGAGGAACTGGGCATTGTGCCAGCCCTGCATTTAAAGCTTATGTATGAGGGAGCAGAATGAAAGAAGCTATGGCGCTTCTCAGTAGGAACTTGTCGTTGCTCACAGAAAAGGGCAGAAATTAGTTCTGACCAAATTTTGTGTCTTTCTATCCTCACTTTTCTGAAATGTTGCTCGGGACTCCATCCTAAAAAAGAACAATTTGAAAAGTGTGTTTCAAAATTAATCAAAGCCTTCTTCACGCAGTTACAACAGGAAGTTGGCACAAATTTAAATATGTTATTGGTAATAAATAATGAACATTTATAGTGCTACATTTACTAATTTATGGGATGCAATTGTGGTGAAGCTCATGAGACATTATTGTTATTAGGAAATGTGGGTTCTAAGCTAAATAGAACAATATATTGTTTTAATTTTGATTTATATCTCTTTATTGTGTGGGTTAATAAGTAAAGGATAGAGTTTTACTTTCCTTTTTGAGTTCTGTGAGTAAGGGAAAGTTGTCTGGGAATTTGTTTCCACACAGTTAAATGAGGCGTTTATAAAAAAAACTCTTCAGGTGCTTCAGAAGGCAAGGGTAGAAAAGGGTAGGTCAGGATACATGCGGGTAAGGACAAATCTCCCTTTACGTACCAGCAGTCACCTACAACAAAGTAAAGATGGGACAAGAAATTTCAGAAATGTTAATCTTTTACTCCAGCTCTTGTCTCGCTTTTCAGCACAGGCACAACACCAGGCACCTTGTTCTGGCTGTTAGCTGGGGACAGTCACAATGCTGCTGTATGGCATTGTGTTACAGTGTTGTCACACTGAGAGTATGTGTGAGCAGCTTACAGACCGAACATACTGCTTTAGCCAAATGACTGTCCTTCCAAATCTAAAGGAGTAGTCCGCAGTCACGGGGGCCTATCTTTAGTCACACATCCTGCTAAGGTCAGTTAACACAGTGCTCAATCCCAGGCCATGGGCCTGAATGCAGTCAGTCAGCTGCATGAGTAGGTCTGTGTCAGGGATTTACAGCCCAAGGAGTAGCCCTAGTCAGTCCTACAGAGCCAGTGGAACCAGCCAATGGATTAGCAGGAGTTCAATCTCGGAGTGCACAGAGATCAGTAAGGGGTTTTGTTCCAGGTCATCAGTAGTGTTGGGGCGTGGTCAGTTCTGCCCACCTAAGCCTCTTGCTCTAAGGGAATCCCAATCAATACTGGGGATGACAATCCTGTTTTTATTGCATCTTTCCATAATCTGCCTACATAATTTTTCCTCAATGTCTTGGAGGCTGTTGGACAGCACATAGTATAATCCTATCAGAGAGATTGTACCCATCTTATTTTTGAGCTCTACGCATAGATCTTCCAGCCTGGAATATTCAGTTCCCAGTTCTGACAGTCTTGTAGATCAGTTGTGTATTATTCTTTCCGTGGAAGATGCTTTCTGATCCGTGGGAGGCTGTTTGCTAGTTCATGGAAGTTGCTATGACTGCATTGGAAGCTGAAACTTCACTCATCAAATATTACAAAATACTTGGCTCCACGGATTGCCATTTGGAATTGATGAACTACTTCACTTTGGAGAGGATGATTAAATCAGAGGCCAAGTTGAAGACTCCTTCATTCCCCTGCTTCGCATCTTCCAGTTCCTCCATTGGGCATAATGATCTTGTCCAGGAGCCTGCAATGGTAAAGCTAGAACATTAGGATGCAGTAAATATGGCCGCTCCTGCTAAATTGTTTGAGACCATATCAAACCTGTGAGTGGGGACAGGTTTGGAAGATTAGGAATCCAATATTTTTAAGTTTTCAAAGAAGCCAGAATGATGATGTACTTCAAGATGACTACTTTGGCCACCTCGTTCATCAGGTGTCTGTTAATTTCTACAACAATATCCCTCAGAGGAGGCCTCATGCTCCCTCTGCCCAGGTCAGATCAGACTCTGATTGCTACTGAGTGCATTAGCTTTTCTTTATTTATCCATTTTGTGGGTTGTGGGCATTGCTGTCTGACCCAGCCATTATTCCCCATCCGTAGTTACCCTTGAGAAGGTGGTGGTGAGCTGCCATCTTGAACTGCTGCAGTCCACCTTGCTTTGAGTTGACCCACAATGACATTAAGGAGGAACTTTCAGGATGTTGACTGTGAAGGAACGGCAATAAATTTCCAAGTCAGGATGGTGCGTGACTTCGAGGGGAACTTGCAGGTGGTGGTGAATCCATGTGTCTGCTGTCTTTGTCCTTCTAGATGGAAGTGGCTGTGGGTTTGGAAGGTGCTATCTGAGGATTTTTGGTGAATTTCTGCAGTGCATCCTGTAGATAGTACACACTGCTGCTACTGAGTGTCAGTGGTGGAGGGAGTGATGCTTGTGGATGTGCTGCCAGTCAAGCGTGCTGCTTTGCTCTGGGTAGTGTCAAGCTTCTTGACTGTTGTTAGGGCTGCACTCATCCAGGCAAGTGGGGAATATTCCAACACATTCCTGACTTGGGTCTTGTAAGTGGGTGGACAGGCTTTGGGGAGTCAAAAGGTGTGTTACTCACTGCAGTATTCCTAATCTCTGACCTGCTCTTGTAGCCGCTGTGTTTATGTGGTGAGTCCAGTTGAGTTTCTGGTCAATGGTAACCCCCAGGATGTTGATAGTTGGGGAGGGGGGTGGGGGGGGGAGAACGGAGGGGAACCCTTTATAGGAGAAGCTTCCACAAACATTGTGCATTCATCGGCGAACGTCCCCACTTCTGACCTTACGATGGAGGGAAGGTCATTGATGAAGCAGCTGAAGATGGTTGGGCCGAGGACACTACCCTGAGGAAGTCCTGCAGAGATGTCCTGGAGCTGAGCTGACTGACCCTCCACAACCACAACCATCTTCGTATGTGTCGGCTATGACTAACCACTGGAGAGTTGCCCCTGGATTCCCATTGATTCTGGTTTTGCTAGGGGTCCTTGATGCCACGCATGGTCAAATGCAGCTTTAATGTCAAGGGCTGTCACTCCCACCTCACCTCTGGAATTCAGTTCTTTTGTCCACATTTGGCCAAGGCTTTAATGAGATCCGGAGACCACTGGCCCTGGCGGAACCCAGACTGGGCGTCACTGTACAGGTTATTGCTGAGCAAGTACTGCTGGATAACACTGTTGATGACACCGTCCATCACTTTACTGATGATAAAGAGTAGACTGATGGGTTGGTAATTGGCTGGGTTGGATTTGTTCTGCTCTTAATGTACAGGACATACCTGTGCAATTTTATACATTGTTGGGTAAATGCCAGTGTTGTAACTGTTCTGGAACAGTTTGGCTAGGGGAGCAGCAAGTTCTTGAGCATAAGTCTTCAGTACTATTGCTGGAATGTTGTCAGGGCCCATACCTTTGCAGTATCCAGTGTCTCCAGCTGTTTCTTGATATCATTTGGAATGAATCGAATTGGCTGAAGACTGGCAATAACACTGGGGACCACTGGAGGAGGCTGAGATGGATCATCCACTTGGCAATTCTGCCTGAAGCTTGCTCAGGAGCCAAGTAGTTGCTTCCAAGTGAAACTAATTGGTTCTCAGCTAACTGAGCAGATTGGAACTGCAAATAAATTACAGAGACACAGAGACAAAGGCAGGTGTTCTCCCCAGCAGAAGCTCTCTGTTCTCTGCAATAAAACAAATCTCAGGTTGAACTTGAAGAAAACCAGTTATTTTCCCTCTGATAAATCAGAGACATTTTACAAATTCACCATTCTCTCTATTGCCTCCTACAAATCGGTAGAAGCAGCCAGAAAAAGACAACTGAACACCAAGGACCTAGTTAGCGGAAAATAGATCATCTCAACATCAGAATTGGTGTGTGTGTGAAGGCCTTATGCCTGAAAAGTTGACTCTCCTGCTTCTTGGATACTGCCTGACCTGCTGTACCTTTCCAGCACCACACTTGACTCTAATCTCCAACATTTGCAGTCCTCACTTTCTCCGTGTGTGTGTGTGTGTGGGTGTTAAAGGGGAACTTTATAGGGTCATTAGAATTTTAAGTCATGTTTATCCCACTGTTTTATATCTGTTCATCTGTAGCTATAGTCTAAATGCTTGTAAAAACTAAAGATTCTTTCTCTGGTCCATGCTTTCCATTGAGCTGGGTCTGAAAGTTAGGTAAATTGAGATCCTGTGAATACAGTTACAAAAAAAACCTCAACAGTATCTTAACCCCAGAGACAAGGTGAGCAGCCCAGGGGAAAGAGCAGGAACAAGAAGAGGCAAACAACACATTGTTTTCTGGACAGTCTGCTTTTGATTGCCCCAAGTAACCAAGGTGTCAGTTAGCACCACCACCTCATTTCAAATTCCACACCAATGCCATTTTTTGCCATCTCACTGCCACTGATGCACACACCATCCTCTTGGCCAAAACTTCTGAAATGAAGCCAAGCATTACAGATGCCAGTTATCTAACAATTTGAATTACTTCACGTTATATTAAGAAACAGTTGGAGGTACTGGACACTGCAAAGGTTATCAGCCCTGACAGTCCAGCAATAGGACTGAAGGCCTGTTGTCCAGAAATAGCTGTCTCTAACCAAGATGTACATCTACAACACTAGTGTATACCTGACAATGTGGAAAACTTCAGGGTTATGTACCACCTGATGCGTCTACTGTCCACCATCAGCCAAAGAATGGAAGCGATATCAATGGTGCTTTCAAATGATATTTTCAGAGGAATCACTGACTCACTACTCTGCATTTTTGTGACCAGGACCTAGTTGGGAAAGTTGCCATGTTATTTGGTAGATGCCACTGTATTGGAACAGCTTGGCTGGGAGCTACCAGTGTTAACCATGGACAATTTCAGACCCAAATCTTTGTCCCCATTTTCATTCCAGATAGTAGCTATCAAGGATGATCTTTCCTTGTCCAAAATGTTATTGAGTCAAATATTTCCAATGTCATGAACAGCTAACAGAAGCACTTGAACTAAATTCAATGGCTTTCTCCCAACGGATGACTCTGTCACTATAAATGTAGTGCTTTAAGAAACGAGGGTACAGACCATTGTCCTGCTGGATAGAAAGCCGCTGCTAAAAAAGAACACTGATTCTCAAAAATTATGAGATTTATTTGATATTTACATTTCAAAGATGTGTCTTTAAGTTTAAGGTAGGAATGAGGGGAGTCATGTGACCTGTACCGAAACATGCCTGAGAGTGGGCTCAAGTAGTTCAGTGAAGCTCAGGCTATTTTACTGGAAACAAGATGCTGGTGATAATGACAATATACATTTTAACAGAGCATAGACTGTGGGCCTCTAAAGTGTTATAAAATATGTTGTAAGATCTGTGCTTAAAATTTTCCATTTATTTCCAAGGTGAAAAAAAATTGGGCTGTTAAGGATTCCTAATTATTATTCCTACACAAGACCTGTGTGATTCACTTTGTCATTGAGAAGGATACAGAGGAACTCAAAGTCATACAGCATAGAAATAGACCGTCCAATCCAACCAATCCACGCTGAACTTAATCCCAAACTAAACCAGTCCCACCCCCTTGCTCCAGGCCCATATCCCTCCAAACCTTTCCTATTCAAATGTCTTTTAAACTTATCCAAATGTCTTTTAAACATTGTAATTGTACCACATCCATCACTTCCTCGGGATGTTCATTCCACCATGTGTGTTAAATATTTGTCCCTTATGTCTTTTTAAAATCTCTCTCCCTACTCTTGTACCAATCTGATAGTTGTTGTCAGGCAGAAGATCCATAAGGAAATATAAGGTAATGCAGACAAAAAAACAGATTGAATTAGCTAGAATCCAGTTACAAATGAACAACTTAATTTCATAGGAAATAGAAAGAAAGACAAACAAGAGAGACAAGGAAAAGGAGATTATAAATCTTAAATGTGAACTTCAAAGAGAAAGAGATGCCAGACAATGTGAACTGGAAAGAGAAATGCTTTGGTTGTACAAACAGGTTGCAGCAAGCCGACTTGAGAATAGGTTATATTTATCTCCTGGTTTTGATATGGAATTTTCCTAAAATCATTGAGAAAGAAGTTAAAATGCATTTTGCCTCATTTCTTAAAAATGGCCAAGTTACAATGGCTAACAGAAATTTGAGGAGAAAGTGAGGACTGCAGATGCTAGAGATCAGAGCTGAGAATGTGTTGCTGGAAAAGCGCAGCAGGTCAGGCAGCATCCAAGGAGCAGGAGAATCGACGTTTCATTCCTGAAGAAGGGCTCATGCCTGAAATGTCGATTCTCCTGTTCCTTGGATGCTGCCTGACCTGCTGCGCTTTCCCAGCAACACATTTTCAGCTAACAGAAATTTGGACAATTGTAAAGACTGCACATTTTCATTTTTCTGTATTTTTGATTGTGGGCCAAAATGGGACAATGATTGTTCTAAAAAAAAAGGATTGTGGAAGGGCTTGCTGCCCTTTTTAAAAACAAGTTATCAACACATTGTAAGCATTGCTTACACTATGCTTGTTCAGGCAGTGGGGAAGATTATCACCGACAGACTGGCATTGAAATTTGACTGGCAACAATTAGATGATTGGTCTGTGCAGTAGTGACCAGTTGTGGATGATTAACCCCTTCTGCCTGACAACAGCTTATCTGATTGGCTCCCAGGAATCTGAACAGCTTGTTGGTATGAATAAGATAGCCAGAAGCCTTTGGATCTCTGTAATGAGAGCTGGTGTCTTTCTGTAGTGAAAAAAAACTACAGTGAAGAAATGTGGATAAATTAAATTAAATTTAAAGAATCACCAATAACATAAGGTAATAATGTCTTAATGGCATTTGTGGTAGTATGGTATATTTTTGTGTACTGATGATTAAGAAGGCAACTCATCTGTTGTTTCAGTGAACATATCAATCTCAAACTAAAAGGTTTATTAAATAAAACAAATACATTGTTCTGATGCAAATCGGTTTGCTGGTTTGACAAGCGTGACAGGCTGAAAGTTCAAAAAATGATATGAATTCTGCCTTTTTGATGCTTATTCACAATAAAACAGCAACAAACATTTAATCATGGAGAGGAAGTGTCCTGTTAGCTTTTACTGGATTTCCCCTTTCATGCAGATTGATTGTAGAATTCATTGTTTCGGATTTGAATTAGCTTCTCAGTGGAAATTAAGAGTTGACAAATGTGATGTCATTGATACCTTAGAAAACAAACAGAGGACATTTCCATTACCAGTGTACAGTTATTATGAATAAGTAGCCTGTTGGTTAAAACACACACTACTACATTTCTCCACCTTAAAGAGTGAGTTCCATAATTAATCATAGAGATGTACAGCATGGAAACAGACCCCTCGGTCCAACCCGTCCAGATATCCCGACCCGACCAGATATCCCAACCCAATCTAGTCCCACTTGCCAGCACCCGGCCCAAATCCCTCCACACCCTTCCTATTCATATACCCATCCAGATGCCTTTTAAGTGTTGCAATTGTACTAGTCTTCACCACTTCCTCTGGCAGCTCATTCCATACACATACCACCCTCTGCATGAAAAAGTTGCCCCTTCGATCTCTTTTATATTTTTCCCCTCTCACCCTAAACTTATGCCCTCTAGTTCTGGACTCCCCTGCCCCAAGGAAAAGACTTTATCTATTAATACTAAAAAAAAAAGGAAGTAACTTCAAGCAAAAAGAGAAATTTCTGGCAAAACTCAGTAGGTTTGGCAGCATTTGTGGACAGAAAGCAGAGTAACATTTCGGTGACCTGAGTGTTCTGAAGGAGGGTCACTGGATCCGAAATGTTAACTCTGACCTCTCTCCATAGATGCTGCCAGACCTGCTAAGCTTTTCCAGCAATTTCTGTTTTTGTTTCTGATTTCCAACATCTGCAGTTCTTTGGGGTTTAAGAAAGTAACTTGATTATCTTCACTTCATTTTTAAAAAAAAAACATTACTTTGCAAACTAACTTGGGGGAATGAACCATTCTGCTGTAATCCATCACATCAGGAGTTACCCTAATGTTACCGTCTTTCCTTAATTTACCGATCTCCTGATCCTTTCCTCTGACACCCATGTTCTTCCCGAGAGATGTGGGGGCCATTGGCGAGGCCAACATTGGTTGCTCAACCCGAACGGTCTTCTTGAAGGTGGTAGTGACTGCCCTCAGGCTTTGTGCTGCAGCAGGTAAAGCCACGGGACCAGCTGTTAGCAAGGGCCGTCCTGATTGGAATTCTGGTTTAGTTACTACCTTTGATAGTGTACAAAAAAGACTCCTTCTCCAAATCCTAAATCCCTTCAGTTTAGTCACAAAGGTAATTTCTGAATTATGGGTATTTCATTTGTTTATTCCTATTTGGTGTACTCTTTCACAATCTTTGGATGCTGTTCTGTACTACTACTGCTTTTGAACCAACTCTTTGATGTGAGATGACACTGGCTTCCTTCCTATGTGGGTGGGGAGCTTCCCCCATCCTTTATATTTGGGAGCTCTGGAGTTCACTGTCACAGAACCCAATTCATAGAATCCTTCCATCCAGACACAGACCAATGTTGAGAAGGAGACTTGTATCTGTTTGGTGGCATTAATACACAAATCATGAAAAGATTACCAAAGTCATCACGATCCTTTATGGCCCAGCAGATGCAGTAATGCTGCAATAGTTGCTGCAAAAGTTCCTTCTCATCCAAGAATTCGAGATGTTCTATCCTGGGGGAAAGCAGTGAATTAGAATCAGAATCAAAAGTGTTAGGAGCAAATACCTTAATGCAGGATTGCCCTGTATGTCTTTAACAACATCAATGACATGACAGTTACAAGCTCAATTTCAACTGAGAAGATAATTCCAGGCCAAAACGATGAACTCAACAATCTATCGGCTTGGAAGGGGCCACAGCTAAAATGTTCTCCCTCATCCAAGAGGTGGATGACCAAATTACAGAAAGAGAATATCTGGCATAAAATCAAATAATTTAAAAATAAAAGTGAGGGATGAAGGAAATGGAATTTGTTGTGCAATAAAAAGTCAAAACAGAGAAGCAGACAGATAGAAATTGCGGGAGAGGGCGAGAGAAAGGGGGCGGGCGAGAGAGAGGGGGGCGGGCGAGAGAGAGGGGGGCGAGAGAGAGGGGGGGGCGAGAGAGAGGGGGGGGGGCGAGAGAGAGGGGGGGGCGAGAGAGAGGGGGGGGCGAGAGAGAGGGGGGGGCGAGAGAGAGGGGGGGGCGAGAGAGAGGGGTGGCGAGAGAGAGGGGGGGGCGAGAGAGAGGGGGGGGCGAGAGAGAGGGGGGGCGAGAGAGAGGGGGGGGCGAGAGAGAGGGGGGGGCGAGAGAGAGGGGGGGCGAGAGAGAGGGGGGGGCGAGAGAGAGGGGGGGGCGAGAGAGAGGGGGGGGCGAGAGAGAGGGGGGGGCGAGAGAGAGGGGGGGGCGAGAGAGAGGGGGGGGCGAGAGAGAGGGGGGGGCGAGAGAGAGGGGGGGGCGAGAGAGAGGGGGGGGCGAGAGAGAGGGGGGGGCGAGAGAGAGGGGGGCGAGAGAGGAGGGGGGCGAGAGAGAGGGGGGCGAGAGAGAGGGGGGCGAGAGAGAGGGGGGCGAGAGAGAGGGGGGCGAGAGAGAGGGGGGCGAGAGAGAGGGGGGCGAGAGAGAGGGGGGCGAGAGAGAGGGGGGCGAGAGAGAGGGGGGCGAGAGAGAGGGGGGCGAGAGAGAGGGGGGCGAGAGAGAGGGGGGCGAGAGAGAGGGGGGCGAGAGAGAGGGGGGCGAGAGAGAGGGGGGCGAGAGAGAGGGGGGCGAGAGAGAGGGGGGCGAGAGAGAGGGGGGCGAGAGAGAGGGGGGCGAGAGAGAGAGGGGGGCGAGAGAGAGAGGGGGGCGAGAGAGAGAGGGGGGCGAGAGAGAGAGGGGGGCGAGAGAGAGGGGGGCGAGAGAGAGGGCGGGCGCGAGTCAGAAGGCGGGCGCGAGAGGGGGGCGAGAGAGAGGGGGGGCGCGAGTCAGAAGGCGGGCGCGAGAGGGGGGGCGAGAGAGAGGGGGGGGCGCGAGTCAGAAGGCGGGCGCGAGAGGGCGCACACACACACTGCATGTCTATCTCACACACACACACACACACACACACACACACACACACACACACACACACACACCACGTCCCTCTCTCTCGCGCGTCTCACACACACACCGCGTCTCACACACACACACTGCGCGTCTCACACACACACACACTCGCTGCGCGTCTCACACACACACACTCGCTGCGCGTCTCTCACACACACGCTGCGCGTCTCACACACACACGCTGCGCGTCTCACACACACACGCTGCGCGTCACACACACGCTGCGCGTCTCACACACGCTGCGCGTCTCACACACACACACGCTGCGCGTCTCTCACACACACACGCTGCGCGTCTCTCACACACACACGCTGCGCGTCTCTCACACACACACGCTGCGCGTCTCTCACACACACACACTGCGCGTCTCTCACACACACACACTGCGCGTCTCTCACACACACACACTGCGCGTCTCTCACACACACACACTGCGCGTCTCTCACACACACACACTGCGCGTCTCTCACACACACACACTGCGCGTCTCTCACACACACACACTGCGCGTCTCTCACACACACACACTGCGCGTCTCTCACACACACACACTGCGCGTCTCTCACACACACACACTGCGCGTCTCTCACACACACACACTGCGCGTCTCTCACACACACACACTGCGCGTCTCTCACACACACACTGCGCGTCTCACACACACACACTGCGCGTCTCACACACACACACTGCGCGTCTCACACACACACACTGCGCGTCTCACTCACACACACTGCGCGTCTCACACACACACACTGCGCGTCTCACACACACACACTGCGCGTCTCTCACACACACACACTGCGCGTCTCTCACACACACACACTGCGCGTCTCTCACACACACACACTGCGCGTCTCTCACACACACACACTGCGCGTCTCTCACACACACACACTGCGCGTCTCTCACACACACACACTGCGCGTCTCTCACACACACACACTGCGCGTCTCACACACACACACTGCGCGTCTCACACACACACACACTGCGCGTCTCACACACACACACACTGCGCGTCTCACACACACACACACTGCGCGTCTCACACACACACACACTGCGCGTCTCACACACACACACACTGCGCGTCTCACACACACTGCGCGTCTCACACACACTGCGCGTCTCACACACACTGCGCGTCACACACACACACTGCGCGTCTCTCACACACACACACACTGCGCGTCTCACACACACACACACTGCGCGTCTCACACACACACACACTGCGCGTCTCACACACACACACTGCGCGTCTCTCACACACACACACTGCGTGTCTCTCTCACACACACACACTGCGCGTCTCTCTCACACACACACACTGCGCGTCTCACACACACACTGCGCGTCTCACACACACACACTGCGCGTCTCACACACACACACTGCGCGTCTCACACACACACACTGCGCGTCTCACACACACACACTGCGCGTCTCACACACACACACTGCGCGTCTCACACACACACACTGCGCGTCTCTCTCACACACACACTGCGCGTCTCTCTCACACACACACTGCGCGTCTCTCACACACACACACACTGCGCGTCTCTCACACACACACACTGCGCGTCTCTCACACACACACACTGCGCGTCTCTCTCTCTCTCTCACACACTCACTGCACCTCTGTCAGACACACACTCACTGCACCTCTGTCAGACACACACTCACTGCACCTCTGTCAGACACACACACACTGCACCTCTGTCAGACACACACACACTGCACCTCTGTCAGACACACACACACTGCGCGTCTGTCAGACACACACACTGCGCGTCTCTCACACACACACACTGCGCGTCTCACACACACTGCGCGTCTCTCACACACACTGCGCGTCTCACACACACACACACTGCGCGTCTCACACACACACACACTGCGCGTCTCTCACACACACACACTGCGCGTCTCTCACACACACACACTGCGCGTCTCTCACACACACACACTGCGCGTCTCTCACACACACACACTGCGCGTCTCTCACACACACACACTGCGCGTCTCTCACACACACACACTGCGCGTCCCTCACACACACACACTGCGCGTCCCTCACACACACACACACTGCGCGTCTCACACACACACACACTGCGCGTCTCACACACACACACACTGCGCGTCTCACACACACACACACTGCGCGTCTCACACACACACACACTGCGCGTCTCACACACACACACACTGCGCGTCTCACACACACACACACTGCGCGTCTCACACACACACACACTGCGCGTCTCACACACACACACACAGCACGTCTCTCACACACACACACACACTGCGCGTCTCACACACACACACACAGCGCGTCTCACACACACACACACACTGCGCGTCTCACACACACACACACTGCGCGTCTCACACACACACACACTGCGCGTCTCACACACACACACACTGCGCGTCTCACACACACACACTGCGCGTCTCTCTCACACACACACACTGCGCGTCTCTCTCACACACACACACTGCGCGTCTCTCACACACACACACACTGCGCGTCTCACACACACTGCGCGTCTCACACACACTGCGCGTCTCACACACACTGCGCGTCTCACACACACACACTGCGCGTCTCACACACACACACTGCGCGTCTCACACACACACACTGCGCGTCTCACACACACACACTGCGCGTCTCTCTCACACACACACACGGCGCGTCTCTCACACACACACACACTGCGCGTCTCTCACACACACACACTGCGCGTCTCTCACACACACACACTGCGCGTCTCTCACACACACACACTGCGCGTCTCTCTCTCTCTCTCACACACTCACTGCACCTCTGTCAGACACACACTCACTGCACCTCTGTCAGACACACACACACTGCACCTCTGTCAGACACACACACACTGCACCTCTGTCAGACACACACACACTGCACCTCTGTCAGACACACACACACTGCGCGTCTGTCAGACACACACACACTGCGCGTCTGTCAGACACACACACTGCGCGTCTCTCACACACACACACTGCGCGTCTCTCACACACACACACACTGCGCGTCTCACACACACACACACTGCGCGTCTCTCACACACACACACACTGCGCGTCTCTCACACACACACACTGCGCGTCTCTCACACACACACACTGCGCGTCTCTCACACACACACACTGCGCGTCTCTCACACACACACACTGCGCGTCTCTCACACACACACACTGCGCGTCCCTCACACACACACACTGCGCGTCTCACACACACACACACTGCACGTCTCACACACACACACTGCACGTCTCACACACACACACACTGCACGTCTCACACACACACACACACTGCACGTCTCACACACACACACTGCGCGTCTCACACACACACACTGCGCGTCTCACACACACACACACTGCGCGTCTCACACACACACACTGCGCGTCTCACACACACACACTGCGCGTCTCTCTCACACACACACACTGCGCGTCTCTCACACACACACACACTGCGCGTCTCACACACACACACTGCGCGTCTCACACACACTGCGCGTCTCACACACACTGCGCGTCTCACACACACACACTGCGCGTCTCACACACACACACTGCGCGTCTCACACACACACACTGCGCGTCTCTCTCACACACACACACTGCGCGTCTCACACACACACACACTGCGCGTCTCTCACACACACACACTGCGCGTCTCTCTCTCTCTCTCACACACACACTGCACCTCTGTCAGACACACACTCACTGCACCTCTGTCAGACACACACTCACTGCACGTCTGTCAGACACACACTCACTGCACGTCTGTCAGACACACACTCACACACTGCACGTCTGTCAGACACACACTCACACACTGCACGTCTCTATCTCACACACTCACACACTGCACGTCTCTCTCTCACACACTCACACACTGCACGTCTCTCTCTCACACACTCACACACTGCACGTCTCTCTCACACACACACACTGCACGTCTCTCTCACACACACACACTGCACGTCTCTCTCACACACACACACAGCACGTCTCTCACACACACACACACACTGCACGTCTCACACACACACACACACTGCACGTCTCACACACACACACACACTGCACGTCTCACACACACACACACACTGCACGTCTCACACACACACACTGCACGTCTCACACACACACACACTGCACGTCTCACACACACACACACACACTGCACGTCTCACACACACACACTGCACGTCTCACACACACACACTGCACGTCTCACACACACACACACACTGCACGTCTCACACACACACACACACTGCACGTCTCACACACACACACACACTGCACGTCTCACACACACACACACACTGCACGTCACACACACACACACACACTGCACGTCACACACACACACACACACTGCACGTCACACACACACACACACACTGCACGTCTCTCACACACACACTGCACGTCTCTCTCACACACACACACACGCTGCGCGTCTCTCACACACACACACTGCACGTCTCACACACACACACACTGCACGTCTCACACACACACACACTGCACGTCTCACACACACACACACTGCACGTCTCTCTCACACACACTGCACGTCTCTCTCACACACACTGCACGTCTCTCTCACACACACACTGCACGTCTCTCTCACACACACTGCACGTCTCTCTCACACACACACACACTCGCTGCACGTCTCTCTCTCTCACACACACTCGCTGCGCGTCTCTCACACACACGCTGCGCGTCTCTCACACACGCTGCGCGTCTCTCACACACACACTGCACGTCTCACACACACACACACTGCACGTCACACACACACACACTGCACGTCACACACACACACACACTGCACGTCACACACACACACACACACTGCACGTCACACACACACACACACACACTGCACGTCTCTCACACACACACTGCACGTCTCTCTCACACACACTGCACGTCTCTCTCACACACACTGCACGTCTCTCTCACACACACTCACTGCACGTCTCTCTCTCTCACACACACACGCTGCGCGTCTCTCACACACACACACTGCACGTCTCACACACACACACACTGCACGTCTCACACACACACACACACTGCACGTCTCTCACACACACACACTGCACGTCACACACACACACACACACTGCACGTCTCTCACACACACACTGCACGTCTCTCTCACACACACACACACGCTGCGCGTCTCTCACACACACACACTGCACGTCTCACACACACACACACTGCACGTCTCACACACACACACACTGCACGTCTCACACACACACACACTGCACGTCTCACACACACACACACTGCACGTCTCACACACACACACACTGCACGTCACACACACACACACACACTGCACGTCTCTCACACACACACTGCACGTCTCTCTCACACACACTGCACGTCTCTCTCACACACACTCACTGCACGTCTCTCTCTCTCACACACACACGCTGCGCGTCTCTCACACACACACACTGCACGTCTCACACACACACACACTGCACGTCTCACACACACACACACACACTGCACGTCACACACACACACACACACACTGCACGTCACACACACACACACACACTGCACGTCTCTCTCACACACACACACTGCACGTCTCTCTCACACACACTGCACGTCTCTCTCACACACACTGCACGTCTCTCTCACACACACACACACACTCGCTGCGCGTCTCTCTCTCTCACACACACACGCTGCGCGTCTCTCTCTCTCACACACACGCTGCGCGTCTCTCACACACACGCTGCGCGTCTCTCACACACACGCTGCGCGTCTCTCACACACACGCTGCGCGTCTCTCACACACACGCTGCGCGTCTCTCACACACACGCTGCGCGTCTCTCACACACACGCTGCGCGTCTCTCACACACACGCTGCGCGTCTCTCTCACACACACGCTGCGCGTCTCTCACACACACACGCTGCGCGTCTCACACACACACACGCTGCGCGTCTCACACACACACACGCTGCGCGTCTCACACACACACACACTGCACGTCTCACACACACACACACTGCACGTCACACACACACACACACTGCACGTCACACACACACACACACTGCACGTCACACACACACACACACACTGCACGTCTCTCTCACACACACTGCACGTCTCTCTCACACACACACACACACTCGCTGCACGTCTCTCTCTCTCACACACACTCGCTGCGCGTCTCTCACACACACGCACTGCGCGTCTCTCACACACACGCACTGCGCGTCTCTCACACACACACACTGCGCGTCTCTCACACACACACTGCGCGTCTCACACACACACACTGCGCGTCTCACACACACACACTGCGCGTCTCACTCACACACACTGCGCGTCTCACACACACTGCGCGTCTCACACACACACACTGCGCGTCTCTCACGCACACACACTGCGCGTCTCTCACGCACACACACTGCGCGTCTCTCACGCACACACACTGCGCGTCTCTCACGCACACACACTGCGCGTCTCTCACGCACACACACTGCGCGTCTCTCACGCACACACACTGCGCGTCTCTCACGCACACACACTGCGCGTCTCTCACGCACACACACTGCGCGTCTCTCACGCACACACACTGCGCGTCTCTCACGCACACACACTGCGCGTCTCTCACGCACACACACTGCGCGTCTCTCACGCACACACACTGCGCGTCTCTCACGCACACACACTGCGCGTCTCTCACGCACACACACTGCGCGTCTCTCACGCACACACACTGCGCGTCTCACACGCACACACACTGCGCGTCTCTCACGCACACACACTGCGCGTCTCACACGCACACACACTGCGCGTCTCACACGCACACACACTGCGCGTCTCACACGCACACACACTGCGCGTCTCACACGCACACACACTGCGCGTCTCACACACACACACACTGCGCGTCTCACACACACACACACTGCGCGTCACACACACACACACTGCGCGTCTCACACACACTGCGCGTCTCACACACACTGCGCGTCTCACACACACTGCGCGTCTCACACACACTGCGCGTCTCACACACACTGCGCGTCTCACACACACTGCGCGTCTCACACACACTGCGCGTCTCACACACACTGCGCGTCTCACACACACTGCGCGTCTCACACACACTGCGCGTCTCACACACACACACTGCGCGTCTCTCACACACACACACACTGCGCGTCTCACACACACACACACTGCGCGTCTCACACACACACACACTGCGCGTCTCACACACACACACTGCGCGTCTCACACACACACACTGCGCGTCTCTCTCACACACACACACTGCGCGTCTCTCTCACACACACACACTGCGCGTCTCTCACACACACACACACTGCGCGTCTCTCACACACACACACACTGCGCGTCTCACACACACTGCGCGTCTCACACACACTGCGCGTCTCACACACACTGCGCGTCTCACACACACTGCGCGTCTCACACACACACACTGCGCGTCTCACACACACACACTGCGCGTCTCACACACACACACTGCGCGTCTCTCACACACACACTGCGCGTCTCTCACACACACACTGCGCGTCTCTCACACACACACACACTGCGCGTCTCTCACACACACACACACTGCGCGTCTCTCACACACACACACACTGCGCGTCTCTCACACACACACACTGCGCGTCTCTCTCTCTCTCTCACACACTCACTGCACCTCTGTCAGACACACACTCACTGCACCTCTGTCAGACACACACTCACTGCACCTCTGTCAGACACACACACACTGCACCTCTGTCAGACACACACACACTGCACCTCTGTCAGACACACACACACTGCGCGTCTGTCAGACACACACACACTGCGCGTCTCTCACACACACACTGCGCGTCTCTCACACACACACACTGCGCGTCTCTCACACACACACACTGCGCGTCTCACACACACACACACTGCGCGTCTCTCACACACACACACTGCGCGTCTCTCACACACACACACTGCGCGTCTCTCACACACACACACTGCGCGTCTCTCACACACACACACTGCGCGTCTCTCACACACACACACTGCGCGTCTCTCACACACACACACTGCGCGTCTCTCACACACACACACTGCGCGTCTCTCACACACACACACTGCGCGTCTCTCACACACACACACTGCGCGTCCCTCACACACACACACTGCGCGTCTCACACACACACACACTGCGCGTCTCACACACACACACACTGCGCGTCTCACACACACACACACTGCGCGTCTCACACACACACACACTGCGCGTCTCACACACACACACACTGCGCGTCTCACACACACACACACTGCGCGTCTCACACACACACACACTGCGCGTCTCACACACACACACACTGCGCGTCTCACACACACACACACAGCACGTCTCTCACACACACACACACACTGCACGTCTCACACACACACACACACTGCACGTCTCACACACACACACACACTGCACGTCTCACACACACACACACACTGCACGTCTCACACACACACACTGCACGTCTCACACACACACACACTGCACGTCTCACACACACACACTGCACGTCTCACACACACACACTGCACGTCTCACACACACACACACACTGCACGTCTCACACACACACACACACTGCACGTCTCACACACACACACTGCGCGTCTCACACACACACACACTGCGCGTCTCACACACACACACTGCGCGTCTCACACACACACACTGCGCGTCTCTCTCACACACACACACTGCGCGTCTCTCACACACACACACACTGCGCGTCTCACACACACACACTGCGCGTCTCACACACACTGCGCGTCTCACACACACACACTGCGCGTCTCACACACACACACTGCGCGTCTCACACACACACACTGCGCGTCTCTCTCACACACACACACTGCGCGTCTCACACACACACACACTGCGCGTCTCTCACACACACACACTGCGCGTCTCTCTCTCTCTCTCTCACACACACACTGCACCTCTGTCAGACACACACTCACTGCACCTCTGTCAGACACACACTCACTGCACCTCTGTCAGACACACACTCACTGCACGTCTGTCAGACACACACTCACTGCACGTCTGTCAGACACACACTCACACACTGCACGTCTGTCAGACACACACTCACACACTGCACGTCTCTCAGACACACACTCACACACTGCACGTCTCTATCTCACACACTCACACACTGCACGTCTCTCTCTCACACACTCACACACTGCACGTCTCTCTCTCACACACTCACACACTGCACGTCTCTCTCACACACACACACACACACTGCACGTCTCTCTCACACACACACACACACACTGCACGTCTCTCTCACACACACACACTGCACGTCTCTCTCACACACACACACACTGCACGTCTCTCTCACACACACACACAGCACGTCTCTCACACACACACACACACTGCACGTCTCACACACACACACACACTGCACGTCTCACACACACACACTGCACGTCTCACACACACACACTGCACGTCTCACACACACACACACACTGCACGTCTCACACACACACACACACTGCACGTCTCACACACACACACACACTGCACGTCTCACACACACACACTGCACGTCTCACACACACACACTGCACGTCTCACACACACACACACACTGCACGTCTCACACACACACACACACTGCACGTCACACACACACACACACACACTGCACGTCACACACACACACACACACTGCACGTCACACACACACACACACACTGCACGTCACACACACACACACACACACACTGCACGTCACACTCACACACACACACTGCACGTCACACACACACACACACACTGCACGTCACACACACACACACACACACTGCACGTCTCTCACACACACACTGCACGTCTCTCTCACACACACACACACGCTGCGCGTCTCACACACACACACACTGCACGTCTCACACACACACACACTGCACGTCTCACACACACACACACTGCACGTCTCACACACACACACACTGCACGTCTCACACACACACACACACTGCACGTCTCACACACACACACACTGCACGTCACACACACACACACACTGCACGTCACACACACACACACACTGCACGTCACACACACACACACACACTGCACGTCTCTCTCACACACACACACTGCACGTCTCTCTCACACACACACACTGCACGTCTCTCACACACACACTGCACGTCTCTCTCACACACACACTGCACGTCTCTCTCACACACACTGCACGTCTCTCTCACACACACACACACTCGCTGCACGTCTCTCTCTCTCACACACACTCGCTGCGCGTCTCTCACACACACGCTGCGCGTCTCTCACACACGCTGCGCGTCTCTCACACACACACTGCACGTCTCACACACACACACACTGCACGTCACACACACACACACTGCACGTCACACACACACACACACTGCACGTCACACACACACACACACTGCACGTCACACACACACACACACACTGCACGTCACACACACACACACACACTGCACGTCACACACACACACACACACTGCACGTCACACACACACACACACACTGCACGTCACACACACACACACACACACTGCACGTCACACACACACACACACACTGCACGTCTCTCACACACACACTGCACGTCTCTCTCACACACACTGCACGTCTCTCTCACACACACTCACTGCACGTCTCTCTCACACACACTCACTGCACGTCTCTCTCTCTCACACACACACGCTGCGCGTCTCTCACACACACACACTGCACGTCTCACACACACACACACTGCACGTCTCACACACACACACACACTGCACGTCTCACACACACACACACACACTGCACGTCTCACACACACACACACTGCACGTCTCTCACACACACACACTGCACGTCTCTCTCACACACACACACACGCTGCGCGTCTCTCACACACACACACTGCACGTCTCACACACACACACACTGCACGTCTCACACACACACACACTGCACGTCTCACACACACACACACTGCACGTCTCACACACACACACACTGCACGTCTCACACACACACACACTGCACGTCACACACACACACACACACTGCACGTCTCTCACACACACACTGCACGTCTCTCTCACACACACTGCACGTCTCTCTCACACACACTGCACGTCTCTCTCACACACACTCACTGCACGTCTCTCTCTCTCACACACACACGCTGCGCGTCTCTCACACACACACACTGCACGTCTCACACACACACACACTGCACGTCTCACACACACACACACACTGCACGCCTCACACACACACACACACTGCACGTCACACACACACACACACACTGCACGTCTCTCACACACACACTGCACGTCTCTCTCACACACACTGCACGTCTCTCTCACACACACACACACACTCGCTGCACGTCTCTCTCTCTCACACACACACGCTGCGCGTCTCACACACACACACACTGCACGTCTCACACACACACACACTGCACGTCTCACACACACACACGCTGCGCGTCTCACACACACACACACTGCACGTCTCACACACACACACACTGCACGTCTCACACACACACACGCTGCGCGTCTCACACACACACACACTGCACGTCTCACACACACACACACTGCACGTCTCACACACACACACACTGCACGTCTCACACACACACACACTGCACGTCTCACACACACACACACACTGCACGTCTCACACACACACACACTGCACGTCACACACACACACACACTGCACGTCACACACACACACACACTGCACGTCACACACACACACACACTGCACGTCACACACACACACACACACTGCACGTCTCTCTCACACACACACACTGCACGTCTCTCTCACACACACACACTGCACGTCTCTCTCACACACACTGCACGTCTCTCTCACACACACACTGCACGTCTCTCTCACACACACTGCACGTCTCTCTCACACACACACACACTCGCTGCACGTCTCTCTCTCTCACACACACTCGCTGCGCGTCTCTCACACACACGCTGCGCGTCTCTCACACACGCTGCGCGTCTCTCACACACACACTGCACGTCTCACACACACACACACTGCACGTCACACACACACACACTGCACGTCACACACACACACACACTGCACGTCACACACACACACACACACTGCACGTCACACACACACACACACACTGCACGTCACACACACACACACACACTGCACGTCACACACACACACACACACTGCACGTCACACACACACACACACACTGCACGTCTCTCACACACACACTGCACGTCTCTCTCACACACACTGCACGTCTCTCTCACACACACTCACTGCACGTCTCTCTCACACACACTCACTGCACGTCTCTCTCTCTCACACACACACGCTGCGCGTCTCTCACACACACACACTGCACGTCTCACACACACACACACTGCACGTCTCACACACACACACACACTGCACGTCTCACACACACACACACACTGCACGTCTCACACACACACACACTGCACGTCTCTCACACACACACACTGCACGTCTCTCTCACACACACACACACGCTGCGCGTCTCTCACACACACACACTGCACGTCTCACACACACACACACTGCACGTCTCACACACACACACACTGCACGTCTCACACACACACACACTGCACGTCACACACACACACACACACTGCACGTCTCTCACACACACACTGCACGTCTCTCTCACACACACTGCACGTCTCTCTCACACACACTGCACGTCTCTCTCACACACACTGCACGTCTCTCTCACACACACTCACTGCACGTCTCTCTCTCTCACACACACACGCTGCGCGTCTCTCACACACACACACTGCACGTCTCACACACACACACACTGCACGTCTCACACACACACACACACTGCACGTCTCACACACACACACACACTGCACGTCACACACACACACACACACTGCACGTCTCTCTCACACACACTGCACGTCTCTCTCACACACACTGCACGTCTCTCTCACACACACACACACTCGCTGCACGTCTCTCTCTCTCACACACACACGCTGCGCGTCTCTCACACACACGCTGCGCGTCTCTCACACACACGCTGCGCGTCTCTCACACACACGCTGCGCGTCTCACACACACGCTGCGCGTCTCTCACACACACGCTGCGCGTCTCTCACACACACGCTGCGCGTCTCTCACACACACGCTGCGCGTCTCTCACACACACGCTGCGCGTCTCTCACACACACGCTGCGCGTCTCTCACACACACGCTGCGCGTCTCTCACACACACGCTGCGCGTCTCTCACACACACGCTGCGCGTCTCTCACACACACACGCTGCGCGTCTCACACACACACACGCTGCGCGTCTCACACACACACACACTGCGCGTCTCACACACACACACACTGCGCGTCACACACACACACACACTGCACGTCACACACACACACACACTGCACGTCTCTCACACACACACTGCACGTCTCTCTCACACACACTGCACGTCTCTCTCACACACACACACACTCGCTGCACGTCTCTCTCTCTCACACACACTCGCTGCGCGTCTCTCACACACACGCTGCGCGTCTCTCACACACGCTGCGCGTCTCTCACACACACACTGCACGTCTCACACACACACACACTGCACGTCACACACACACACACTGCACGTCACACACACACACACACTGCACGTCACACACACACACACACACACTGCACGTCACACACACACACACACACTGCACGTCACACACACACACACACACTGCACGTCACACACACACACACACACTGCACGTCACACACACACACACACACTGCACGTCTCTCACACACACACTGCACGTCTCTCTCACACACACACACACTCGCTGCACGTCTCTCTCTCTCACACACACTCGCTGCGCGTCTCTCACACACACGCTGCGCGTCTCTCACACACGCTGCGCGTCTCTCACACACACACTGCACGTCTCACACACACACACACTGCACGTCACACACACACACACTGCACGTCACACACACACACACACTGCACGTCACACACACACACACACACTGCACGTCACACACACACACACACACTGCACGTCACACACACACACACACACTGCACGTCACACACACACACACACACTGCACGTCACACACACACACACTGCACGTCACACACACACACACACACTGCACGTCTCTCACACACACACTGCACGTCTCTCTCACACACACTGCACGTCTCTCTCACACACACTCACTGCACGTCTCTCTCACACACACTCACTGCACGTCTCTCTCTCTCACACACACACGCTGCGCGTCTCTCACACACACACACTGCACGTCTCACACACACACACACTGCACGTCTCACACACACACACACACTGCACGTCTCACACACACACACACACTGCACGTCTCACACACACACACACTGCACGTCTCTCACACACACACACTGCACGTCTCTCTCACACACACACACACGCTGCGCGTCTCTCACACACACACACTGCACGTCTCACACACACACACACTGCACGTCTCACACACACACACACTGCACGTCTCACACACACACACACTGCACGTCACACACACACACACACACTGCACGTCTCTCACACACACACTGCACGTCTCTCTCACACACACTGCACGTCTCTCTCACACACACTGCACGTCTCTCTCACACACACTGCACGTCTCTCTCACACACACTCACTGCACGTCTCTCTCTCTCACACACACACGCTGCGCGTCTCTCACACACACACACTGCACGTCTCACACACACACACACTGCACGTCTCACACACACACACACACTGCACGTCTCACACACACACACACACTGCACGTCACACACACACACACACACTGCACGTCTCTCTCACACACACTGCACGTCTCTCTCACACACACTGCACGTCTCTCTCACACACACACACACTCGCTGCACGTCTCTCTCTCTCACACACACACGCTGCGCGTCTCTCACACACACGCTGCGCGTCTCTCACACACACGCTGCGCGTCTCACACACACACGCTGCGCGTCTCACACACACACGCTGCGCGTCTCTCACACACACGCTGCGCGTCTCTCACACACACGCTGCGCGTCTCTCACACACACGCTGCGCGTCTCTCACACACACGCTGCGCGTCTCTCACACACACGCTGCGCGTCTCTCACACACACGCTGCGCGTCTCTCACACACACACTGCACGTCTCACACACACACACACTGCACGTCACACACACACACACTGCACGTCACACACACACACACACTGCACGTCACACACACACACACACACTGCACGTCACACACACACACACACACTGCACGTCACACACACACACACACACTGCACGTCACACACACACACACACACTGCACGTCACACACACACACACACACTGCACGTCTCTCACACACACACTGCACGTCTCTCTCACACACACTGCACGTCTCTCTCACACACACACACACACTCGCTGCACGTCTCTCTCTCTCACACACACGCACTGCGCGTCTCTCACACACACGCACTGCGCGTCTCTCACACACACGCACTGCGCGTCTCTCACACACACGCACTGCGCGTCTCACACACACACGCACTGCGCGTCTCACACACACACGCACTGCGCGTCTCACACACACACGCACTGCGCGTCTCACACACACACGCACTGCGCGTCTCACACACACACGCACTGCGCGTCTCACACACACACGCACTGCGCGTCTCACACACACACGCACTGCGCGTCTCACACACACACGCACTGCGCGTCACACACACACACGCACTGCGCGTCACACACACACACGCACTGCGCGTCACACACACACACACGCACTGCGCGTCTCTCTCACACACACTGCATGTCCCTCTCTCACACACACACACACACTCACTGCGCGTCTCACACACACACGCACTGCGCGTCTCTCACACACACACACTGCACGTCTCTCTCTCTCTCTCACACACTCACTGCACCTCTCTCTCTCTCTCACACACTCACTGCACCTCTCTCTCTCACACACTCACTGCACCTCTCTCTCTCTCTCTCTCACACACACACTGCACCTCTGTCAGACACACACTCACTGCACCTCTGTCAGACACACACTCACTGCACCTCTGTCAGACACACACTCACTGCACCTCTGTCAGACACACACTCACTGCACCTCTGTCAGACACACACTCACTGCACCTCTGTCAGACACACACTCACTGCACCTCTGTCAGACACACACTCACTGCACCTCTGTCAGACACACACTCACTGCACCTCTGTCAGACACACACTCACTGCACCTCTGTCAGACACACACTCACTGCACCTCTGTCAGACACACACTCACTGCACCTCTGTCAGACACACACTCACTGCACCTCTGTCAGACACACACTCACTGCACCTCTGTCAGACACACACTCACTGCACGTCTGTCAGACACACACTCACTGCACGTCTGTCAGACACACACTCACTGCACGTCTGTCAGACACACACTCACTGCACGTCTGTCAGACACACACTCACTGCACGTCTGTCAGACACACACTCACTGCACGTCTCTCTCTCACACACACTCACTGCACGTCTCTCTCTCACACACACACACACTGCACGTCTCTCTCACACACACACACACTGCACGTCTCTCTCACACACACACACACTGCACGTCTCTCTCACACACACACACACTGCACGTCTCTCTCACACACACACACACTGCACGTCTCACACACACACACACACTGCACGTCTCACACACACACACACACTGCACGTCTCACACACACACACACACTGCACGTCTCACACACACACACACACTGCACGTCTCTCTCACACACACACACACACTGCACGTCTCTCTCTCACACACACACACTGCACGTCTCTCTCTCACACACACACACTGCACGTCTCACACACACACACACACTGCACGTCTCACACACACACACACACTGCACGTCTCACACACACACACACACTGCACGTCTCACACACACACACACACTGCACGTCTCACACACACACACACACTGCACGTCTCACACACACACACACACTGCACGTCTCACACACACTGCACGTCTCACACACACTGCACGTCTCACACACACTGCACGTCTCACACACACACACACACTGCACGTCTCACACACACACACTGCACGTCTCACACACACACACTGCACGTCTCACACACACACACTGCACGTCTCACACACACACACTGCACGTCTCACACACACACACTGCACGTCTCACACACACACACTGCACGTCTCACACACACACACTGCACGTCTCACACACACACACTGCACGTCTCTCACACACACACACACACTGCACGTCTCTCACACACACACACTGCACGTCTCTCACACACACACACACTGCACGTCTCACACACACACACACTGCACGTCTCACACACACACACACTGCACGTCTCTCACACACACACACTCACACACACTGCACGTCTCACACACACACACTCACACACACTGCACGTCTCACACACACACACTCACACACACTGCACGTCTCTCTCACACACACTGCACGTCTCTCACACACACTGCACGTCTCTCTCACACACACTGCACGTCTCTCTCACACACACTGCACGTCTCTCTCACACACACTGCACGTCTCTCTCACACACACTGCACGTCTCTCTCACACACACTGCACGTCTCTCTCACACACACTGCACGTCTCTCTCACACACACTGCACGTCTCTCTCACACACACTGCACGTCTCTCTCACACACACTGCACGTCTCTCTCACACACACTGCACGTCTCTCTCACACACACTGCACGTCTCTCTCACACACACTGCACGTCTCTCTCACACATACTGCACGTCTCTCTCACACATACTGCACGTCTCTCTCACACACACTGCACGTCTCTCTCACACACACACACACACACACAGCACGTCTCTCTCTCACACACACACACTCACTGCACGTCTCTCTCACACACACACACACACTCACTGCACGTCTCTCTCTCACACACACACACACACACTGCACGTCTCTCTCTCACACACACACACTGCACGTCTCTCTCTCACACACACACACTCACTGCACGTCTCTCTCTCACACACACACACTCACTGCACGTCTCTCTCTCACACACACACACACACACTGCACGTCTCTCTCTCACACACACACACTGCACGTCTCTCTCTCACACACACACACTGCACGTCTCTCTCTCACACACACACACTGCACGTCTCTCTCTCACACACACACACTGCACGTCTCTCTCTCACACACACTCACTGCATGTCTCTCTCTCACACACACTCACTGCACGTCTCTCTCTCTCACACACCCTCACTGCACGTCTCTCTCTCTCACACACCCTCACTGCACGTCTCTCTCTCACACACACTCACTGCACGTCTCTCTCTCTCACACACACTCACTGCACGTCTCTCTCTCTCACACACACTCACTGCACGTCTCTCTCTCTCACACACACTCACTGCACGTCTCTCTCTCTCACACACACTCACTGCACGTCTCTCTCTCTCTCACACACACTCACTGCACGTCTCTCTCTCTCTCACACACACTCACTGCACGTCTCTCTCTCTCACACACACTCACTGCACGTCTCTCTCTCTCTCACACACACTCACTGCACGTCTCTCTCTCTCTCACACACACTCACTGCACGTCTCTCTCTCTCTCACACACACTCACTGCACGTCTCTCTCTCTCTCACACACACTCACTGCACGTCTCTCTCTCTCTCACACACACACTCACTGCACGTCTCTCTCTCTCTCACACACACTCACTGCACGTCTCTCTCTCTCACACACACTCACTGCACGTCTCTCTCTCTCTTCCCCCCTCTCGCTGCTGAAACTAGAGTGTCCTATTCCACCACCTTGACGGCAGCCATCAGGCCAAGCCGTGCTTGTGTGGCGAGGTCATCGGCCAAGCAGTGCTTGTGTGGCGAAGTCATCGGCCAAGAAGCAGCCTGTTGCAAACCCATCACTTCCTTGTATCTGAATTGTGAACAATGAGTTGGCAGGCCATGTGAAGAGGAATGGCAGGCTGAATCCTCAGCTACTGGCCATGGGTTTCTCAAGCCAGTCTTCAAGAGATGAGCTAGCCCTTGGCTGCAGTCCTGTTGCAGTGCCTCGCAAAACCTGCAAATCCAGTTACGAGATCTAATGCCAACATGTCAGAAAAAGCAAAAGCTGAAGGAATTTCATAAAGCCAAATTCCACACAAATTACTTTTAACATTGGACAATTCATTCTGTAAATCTTATTGACAGATCCCTCAATTTGTGGCCTTTAAAGCTATATTTTTATATCAATTTTTCTGACTGACAGCCCTATAAACTACTTCTACCTCCTGCAACGTCAAAGAGTTGAGTTTGAATATGGTCTGGGCACAGTGATTGACAGTCACATCAATTCCCTCTGCTAGCAGCAGAGGACCACAACAAAAAGCAAATTCTTAAATTACACGTACCTCTGAATATCTGCTTGTGGCAAACTATTATAAACTGTCATCATGTCCATAGCATTTGCATGATCCCAGCCATTCAAAAGAAACCGGTTTTTCTGTGAAGAAAGAAGCCCCAAACCATTTTAAATTTTAAATCTCAGACTGTACTTAAAGTTGTTTAATATTTCAGAACCATGGTAGTCAATTGAAATTCAATAAAATGAAAGAAGGCAAACATTTGTTTCCATTAGAATCTCAAAATGCCTCAATGTGCTTAATTTAAAAGAGTGCCATGACTAGCTATACAGACAAACTGGATTTATGTTCAGTCCCAGAAATGTTATTCAAACAAGAACAAGGTGAATAACCAATCAATCAATCTGAGCTTTGTGTTGTTGGTTGAAGGAGGAATTTAGTGCAGGAGGAGAGAGGAAGCCTCTTATTCTTGTTGTAATTATGGTATGGGATCTTCACTGTCAATCGACACTGGCAAATCAAACTATGCTTTCACATCTGAGCCTAAAGATGGAATTGCTGAAAATGCTGCTTTCAGTGGAACGTCAGTTTACATGATAGAGTCAGGCCTTCACAACTGTTTGACCCAGAGGGTGACTGTATTTCCAACTTAACAAATCAACTACAACATTACAACTATTGTATGGCTTCAATGAGCATTTCATGGGGCAATGGTGAGCGGTTTCAAGGCTGCATAGACTCGGGGACTTCCAATAATCGCGTCACCAAAATCTCCAAAGAGTTCATTTTAAATGGAGTGGAGGAAATCTGGAAAGAGTTAAAGGCACATATCATCTCTTGCTGAGAAGGAACATTGGCCACAAGGCTGGGAAATACCAAGTCAAGCTCAACAATAATGACCACACCATCCAGGAGCTCATCAGCTAGAAGAGGAAAGCTCTCCAAGCCTGGCAAAAACAATAGCCAGGGAGGCAAAGAGGAGATCTCCTCAAGCAGCAAAGGCACTGTTACAAAGAGGAACTGGAGAAATCGAGAACCAATACTGGAGTGAGAAAGCTAAGGAGAGCCAACTCCATGAGGACAATCACAACCCAGAGTTCCTTCAGTGCCACCAAGGCACTATACACACCCAACAAGCTCAGCCTATCCTTCAGCATCTGAAAGTGATGCTCGCAGATTGGACGGGATGTGGACTGTCTGTATTGATGCCTGCCCAGAATGAGAGGCACATTCATCAAAAAACTACTCAACACAGTGGTTTTAAATTCAGTGCTGGATGGAACCCTTTCCAGGAACAGAGAAAACACCAGCCTCCAAACTACGATACAATGTCAGCAAGGACATGTTTTGAGGATCTTGGAGTCCTACCTAGTCTAGCAGAAGTCGAAGCTGCCATTAGACACATGAAGAATGGAAAAGCTACAGGAGTAGATAGGATCGCAGTGGACAACTGCAAACTTGGAGCAACAAACCTTACCCATCATTTCCAGCAGCTGGTCATGGAAATCTGGGACAATGGAGAAATCCCTGCTAATCTCAGAAATGCTGCATTGCCACCCTGTTCAAGAAAGGAGAATAAAGGGGATTAGGGGAGTTACCCAGGAATCTCCTCATTCTCCAACACTGGGAAGATCATACTCTGAATCCTCACTAGGCACCATTCCTGGAGGAAATTCTTCCTGAAAGCCAGTGTGGCTTCCGATCAAACTTTGGAGTTATGAATATAATTTTCACTGCTTAGGAACTCCAAGAGAAATGCCAGAAACAACACCAACCACTCTACCCGGCCTTCACTGACTCGATGAAGGATGTTGACTCAATCAGAAGGCACTATGGAAGACACAGTCGAAGGCTGACTGTCCAGTGAAACTCGTCAACATCCTCCGTCTCCTTCGTGATAAGTTGTTGGTGACGGCCCTCACTGATGGTAAAATGACAGAATCCTTTGAGATCGAGAGAGGGTTGAAGCAGGGACTTGCCATCACTACCAATCTTTTCTCTATCTTCATCACCACCGCCTTCCATCATGTCAAGAACAAGCTCCCCAGTGCTGTGGACACTGTTTACAGGATGGACAGAAAACTTTACAATCTCAACTGGTTGAAAATCAAGAAGAAAATGACACAGGCCTCGCTTGTGGAACTTCAGTATACAGATAACAACAAGCCTCTTTTACAGCCTTCACAGAAGCATAACAAAGGACTGGTCTCAGCCTTAACCTCACGAAGACACAAATCCTTTACCAACCCATCCCAGGCCAAGTTCTGCTCCATTCCTCCTCAAGACCAACACAAGAAATCCGCTCAAATGTGGAGCATTTCCCCCTGGCTGGGAAACTACTCTCATCTAAGGCTGGCAGTGACGCAGAGATTCAACATCACATCCAATCTGCGAGCACGCCTTTGGATGCCTAAGAATGAGAGTCTTCAACAACCGTGACATCTCTTGATACCAAAATCCTTGTGCACGAGGCTATCTTCCTTGCGATTCTTCTATACAGCTCCAAAATTTGGACTAAGGATAGACGCCATCTTCAGGCCCTTGACAAATACAATCAACACAGTGGGAGGTGGATTCTTCACATCAACTGGACAGACATACTAACACCAGCATCCCTGAAGCAGCCAACAACACCATCGTCAAGGCCAAGATCATCCAACAGCAACTCTGTTGGGTTGGCCAGCTGTTCAGGACTCTGGTTTCCATCTGCCAAAGCAAAGCATCTTCACCCAGCTCCAGGAAGGCACTTGACTGAGAGAAGGCCAAAGGAAAGGTTTCAAAGACACCCTGAAGGCCTCCCTCGAGAAATGCAACGTAAATGTCAATGAATTGGAGACCTTTGTTCAGAAGAAACCAACTCGGAGGAAACTCCTGTATGAAAGGACACACCCATCAGCGAAAGGATGGAAGGAAAAAAAATGGAGAAAGGAATATTGATGATCTCAAGGCCAAGGAACACATCCAGCCATCAGACACCTGCCAAATAGGTGGTTGGACACGGGGCTCGAGGAGCGAACTATTTGGCCAAAGACACGGAATTTCTTGGATGCACAATCATACTCATTTGACGGGGACTGCGGGTGATTTCAACAAATTCTTTAACGAGCATATTCAACAACAGTTGACAAACGGAAAGGAGAGGGGAAATCTCAAGAAACGTAGTGAGTGGCTGATCGGTAAACGCACGGATGAGCATCAACAAAACTGGCAAGTGACAGCCTGAGGGAAAACAGGGCTAGAGGACAAGAGAAATCAGGGACGGACAGACAAGCCGTATGGCAAACAGGGTGACAGAACCATAGCCATTCAGAAACCCAAACGTAAAGGAGCACAGACTGGGGAACTGAGAGAGGTTTGGGAATTACAAGTAGAAAGTTGCTAATAATAAGCCTAAATTACAGAGCCTAGAGTTAAGGGAGAATGACTGTTATAGATTAAGAAAAAACCCTCAAAATGATCTAAGCAAAGGGAAGTAGGTAATTTGTGGGCAGCTGATGCGTATTTTTTAAATCCTCCATCAGGAAAAAGCTTCAGTTTTATTTTGTGTATGTTAAGTCGGTAGTCTAACTTAGAAACACAGGCTTGGCAGGGGATCTCTGTCCTGTGTCACACAGGAATGCACCCACCTTATGTCCTGGGCAAGCACGGGTGTGGAATGTGCCATCAGCTGAAGTTCCAGGTGTCTGAGCACGAGCTGCTATCACTACAGCACATTTACAAGACTGAAGGTACACAATCATCACATTTCAGGAGCTGAGCACCCCGCAATTTAAGCACGTATAAAAAGAAAGCAGCATGGTGGCTCAGTGGTGAGCACTGTTGCCTCACAGGGCCAGTGACCCTGGTTCAATTCCAGCCTCAGGCGACTGCCTGTGTGGAGTTTGCACATTCTCTCCGTGTCTGTGTGGGTTGCCTCCGAGTATTCCAGTTTCCCCCCACAATCCAAAGATGTGCAGGTTAGGTAGACTGGCCATGCTAAATTACCCTGTAATGTTCAGAGATGTGTAGGTTCGCTGCGTTAGCCATGGATAATGCAGGATTACAGGGTGGGATGCTCTTCGGAGGGTTGGTGTGGATTTGTTGGGCTGAATGGGCTGTTTTCACGCTGTCGGAATTCTAAGGAGTCAATGGATTCTATGGAGTGGACCATCAGTCAGCCAAGGAGGTCAAGGCATGTAGTGCAGGAGTCCCTGCAACCTGCTGTCTCGCTCTGAATGTCAGCATGAAAGATGGTTAGGAATCTGCAGGCTCCAAATGAACTTGTTGGACTTTGACCTGCCGTTGTGAGATTTTTAACTTTGTCCACCCCAGTCCAACACTGGCACTTCCAATCAGGATTCAGTAGGATGGGGAGAAGGTGGTCAGATTAATAGCACAAGGGGATTATGCAAGATGGGCTTTTCCACAGCCGTTGATGGTATGTTGCTTCTCTGGTGCCAGGGTTAATGTGCAACTTAGTAGCTGCAGAACATCGAAAGGGGTGACTTGCCAGAAGTTATGATATATACTGGCATCAATGACAAAGTGAGAGAGAGATAAAAGACACAGGTATAATGTGGTTCCTAGACTCCAAAAATATAAGCACAATGTCAAAGGTTGTGAACTCTGGGTTCATGCCTGGTCGCATGTCCTAGTTAATGAATATAATGACACTGGGTAGATAAAACTATTGCTGAGGAGAAGGTGCAGGAGAAAGGACTTTAGATTTCTGAGGCATGGAGACCTGTACAAGTCAGGACTGTTTCCACCGCAACCTGTCTGGGATCAACTCACCCTCTAGGTTACACAGCCAGTGGGACATTTCACACATTTCAATCAGCAAGTAAATGAAAGGATGCACTTGTGGAAGCCACTGCCATGTCTGGACCTTGGAAACCATGTAGTGACTACCAAAAGGTCATGGCATCATTGCCTGGCATCCATATTGTCAAAGTGTTGCTGCTTGGGGAAGGGTTTAAACTAACTTGTTGGGGGATGAGAACCTGAGCATTCATTCAGAAAGGAGAGAAAAGCAAATTTGAAAATTAAAGATAGACCTTTAGAAACTAAGTGTGGAAAGCAGGTTTAAAAAAGCTACAAAACACTAAAGAAGTTGTTCAGTGATTCGAATATATATGTCAATAGGAAGACTCAAGTGGATCAGGCAGATGAGGTGAAGATATAACTAACACCTGGGACATTTCAATCCCTGAAACAGCCAAGAAAGCCTGACCAAAATAATTCATACAAGAGCCAAGGTCACTTCATAAATCATCGAATCAAAGGACCAGCATCATAACATCAAGTATCTCATCACATTTAAAAAAAAATCAATTGGCAGGATTTGAGGTTTGTCCTCATTTCCCTGAAAACTGGTTGAATGGTGGGGTTGGGGCCTGGCTTTGCCATTCCTCTCCCTTGTAAAATTGCTGTTTCTTTGTATACAGCTGTTAATGCTAATTGTTTTGTAAACTGTGTATTAGTTAATAAAATAAAAATCAAATGGCCTAAAAGAAAAAGAACTTCCCACCTTGTGGTCTGGATTTTTGATCTTCAGAATTCTGTATATTGGTACGGTTCCCCAACATAGCACGTGTCAAAATATTTGTTTTTTTGTAAATGGGTATAGTTTAAGATGTATGGCATCCTTTATTGTCACTTGTATATGTGTGTCAAAATAAATAATTATTCTTTTCTGTCACTGAAGAAACTTGACGTGAATTACTTTGATTCCAAGGAGCAGTTGGTCAAGTAATTGTGGTGGTCTCATTGGCATTTTTATACATGACCTGTGAAGAGTGGGGCAGGATTATCGGATCATTCTCAAAGTTCAAGTGATGCAGAACATCCTTACTGTTGCATTCCTCTCCGAATAAAGGATACCATTCCATTGGCCACCTTAATCATTTGCTGTATCTGCATCCTAACTTGCATGACCCACACACTAGAACACCTAGGTATAAGAAAAAATTCTGAGTGGCAATGCCAATTGTCATTGAGAAAGAAATGAGTTAATTATAGACAGCATGGATTTTTTCAGTGAAGATCAAGTCTGACTTCTCAGGGGGTAACAAGGAACAAAATAGATTACTGTGGTCCACGTTGGTATGAGCAAAAAGCTTTGGACAAGGTCCTACTTGGTAGATTGATCAGTAAAGTCAAGCTTCATGGAATCCAATAGAAAGAGACAGTGTACCTAAAATTGGGTCAGGGCAGGCAAATTTAAAAGGACTGAACTATGAATTCTAATGGACTACTATTGCTCAGCAACAAAAAAAAGGAGTACAGCTATAATCACAAGATAGTGGAAGCTGAGATTAAAACAAAATCACAACTCCTGAGAAGCAAAAGAATGGTGGCACCGGCAGTAATGGAACATGAATCAGTACAGACAGCAAGGCAGGCACTGAGGACCTGACATGAGAGGTTAAGATCGTGTGCAGTAGCATCAGTGAGTAGAACAGAAGGAAGCATTAGTTAGGCTGAACATTAATTAGGGTAAGAACCTAGGACCAACATTTGAGAGAAGGACGACCCAAGTCTGTGTTATGAAGGTGTGAGGGGTACTGTACCCTTAAGAGAGTTAAAAGCTAGCAGAACTACCTGACAGCACCAAGTGTTCTGAACAAGATACAATGTAACCTTTTGGTTCAGCAACTAGTATAGCTGGTTGCCTGGAGACAACAAAACACAATCAAATTCGGCCAATCGTTTTAGATTATAGCCCAAAGTACCAACCTCCAATCAAGTTTGAATTTTGTATATTGACAATATTAAAAACCAATGACACAATTCAATGCCTTGGCGTATAAGACCAGGAAAAATTGAACAGCTGGAAGAGGAACTGCCAAGCCACCAGCAGGTACAGACTGCCCAAAAATAGCTCTCTTAAAGATACTTGTATTGATCAATGACCTGTGAAAGAGAAATCCCTAAGAAGAAGAAAAGATGACAGAGGAAGATTCGACAGTTGGCCGGTTTTGAAATTTGAATTTTGGTAAATTTAGTCAGGGGTTTATTGGACTAGTATTATAGAACAGAAAATAAAAGATAGGTTAGAGGAAGGAGTTGTAAATAGTTGTTAGTTAAATATTCTCTGTTATACTTTAAGAAATAAAGTTGTTAATTTTTACTTTAAATAGTAACCTTTGGTATAGATCTTGGCCCCTCGAATTTTCACAGGTTACTGTAAGGGATAAAACTTTTCTGTGTTGCTGGTTTAAATTAAGCAGGGGGGGCTTACCCCCTGTCGTAACAGTTTGGAGGCTCGTCTGGGATTTGAATTGGTTTAGACAGATTTGAAGCTATGAAATTTAAACACTTGCAGGTCAGTGTCCTAGATCTTTAAATAAAACGTAGGTGAGACAATTTGTTTAATTTCGGTTACTGGTAGTTGATTAAGTTAAAAGCGAGAGAAATGCTCTTAAAATTGTTCAAGAGGTTCTGGGATTTGAAGGTGATCTCTAAATTTGCCAAGAAAGTTTAGAAGGAAAGAAAATGGCCATACTTTTAGAATTAGTAAAGAAATTAGATTTGGGTTTAACCAAGGACAAAAGTAAAGCTGAAATTGTAAGGGACTTACTCAAATACTTAGGGGTGTCAGAGACACAGCCAAGTGCAGTAGAGGTAGAAGAACCTAAATTACAATTGAGAAAAATGGAGTTA